>NC_045989.1:2208362-2508362 GCF_010909765.2 Amblyraja radiata
ATCATAATACTTACAGTCACTTCGCACTGGTTTGAAATTATTTTACATTGGAAATGCATTCCTGCAAATTGTTAGACTGCAGTAAAAGTTAATGTTCTATTAAACTGTGAGCTACTCCACGTTGAGCTACAATAAATATTTAAATAAAAATTGAATTAGTTAACTGGGCTGTGCACTAGCAGCATCAATTAAAGTGTACACAGCCGTTTCCAACAAGTCCTTGTAGACCTTACGTTTGTTATAAGGTCAGGAGTGGAGATGTTCACAGATAATTGGACAATTGTTCCGTTCACAACCCATCAGATAATGAAAGCAATCCAGATCCATGTTCATCAAGACCAGGACAACATTGTGGCTCCAGAAGCTGCACTCTGGGGATATTTTGGTGATCCACACACTGGGAATGTCCCTGTGATCCACACTCTGGGGATATCCTGGTGATCCACACACTGGGAATATCCCTGTGATCCACACACTGGGAGTATCCCGGTGATCCACACACTGGGAATATCCTGGTTATCCACACACTGGGAGTATTTTTAAAAATTGATCTGGTTTGTCAGTCAAGGCAAACCTAATTTTTTCTAGTTGTAGTGTCTCTGTCATTTCCGTAATCCACATCTTCACTGAGGGGACTGTTGTCTTTTACCAACATTTAAGTGTAAGTTTTTTTGCTGATATTAGACCGTAATCAAGAGAACGTCTTTGAAATACTGTTAGTTTGACACATACCTCTGATATTCCCAGTATTATCAGTTTTGGGTCTGGTTCTCGTGTGAATTTTCAGTGTTTTAGAGGTAACATTAAAGACTTCCATCCAAAAAGGTATGGGTTAAGTTGTAACTGTTTCTTAAACGTTGGGATAGTCCCTGCCTCAACTGCCTCCTCTGGTCAGCACATTCCATAGACCCACCATCCTCTGTGTGATAAAGTTACCCCTCAGTTTCCTATTAAATCTTTACCCCTGTTACCATGTGTTCACATGTCCAGTGTAACTCCAGACTAGACATTCTAACATGTGTTGATCATGAGCCCTACAACAGTTCTCAACATCCACATTACATTTATTATAAATTCTATGCACCGCCCACTCCCCTGACATCAGACTGAAGTAAGGTCTTGACCCGAAACGTCACCCACCCTTCTCTCCAGAGATGCTACCTATCCCGCTGAGTTACTCCAGCATTTTGTGTCTATCTTCGATTTAAACCAGCATCTGCAGTTCCTTCCCACACATTTACTAAAACATTCCAAAAAGGGATCACCGTGTCTTCACAATGAAACGAGTGCTGCTGGATTGTTAATTGTTAAGTAGATGTATGAGCGGAGTATCGGGTGGTAATGGATGCCTTCCTTTAACCTCTACACCAGGACTATTACAGGTACAGCCCATGTGCCACCCACTCTGTAATTGTTTTCAATCAGCCAATTGATGCTAATGTGTTCTCAGCGTTACAGCTCGCTGGAGTAAAACATTGGCTCTGTGCAGGGGCCGTGTCCTCTGCTGCCACAGAGCTGTAGTTGCAAGGGTTAGCAATCACAAAGTCAACAAGAGGACCTCCACCGCTGGGAAAGAAGGCAGCGCAGAGGGCAGGTGGAGCCCAGCTGGATGGAAGTACCATTGAAATATGCCCCCGCTGATGTGTTTCTTGAGGGAGCCGGACTTTTGGTGGATTCCCAAATGTTTTGCGTGTATATTTGTAAAATGATATTCCCAAAGGCAGGAATAAGTCGTATGACCAGTCTAACCACTGTATAGAATGGGGGTAGTTGGAACATTCTGAATTGAAAATAACGTGATGTATCGTGCATACGTTAATACACCAGAGCATGGACATGAAAGGTTTTGAGGGATATGAACCCAACATGGACAAATAGGGCAACTTGGTCAGCAGGGATGTGTCAGGCCGAAGGGCCTGTTTCCATGCTTTATGGCTCTAAGAAAATAAATGGGAACAGGAATTGTCCACATTTTGCCATTTGATAAGATGAACACTGTCTTGTGTCTGAAGAAGGGTTTCAAACCGAAACAGCACCCATTCCGTCTCTCCAGAGATGCTGCCTGTCCCGTTAAGTTACTCCTGCTTTTTGAGTCTATCTTCGGTTTAAACCAGCATCTGCAGTTCCTTCTTACACAACTGTCTTATCTTTACCTGGATACCACATTCTTCCTTGTTCCCATTAACTCTCAGCTCCCCCACTGCCCTCTCTATCTCAGCCCTGAATATGTTCAATGACTCAGTCCCCACTAGTCCCTGGAGAGAGATGTATAAAGATCCATGGTTCACACCCCCTCAGAACCTTCAGTCAGCTCACTTCTCATTCTTCCATGATCCAGGGAGAGTAAGAGCCACACAGTCATGCTGGTGGTAGAGCTGCTGCCTCACAGCACCAGCGACCCAGGTTCGATGCTGACGTCGGCTGCTGAAGTTTGCATGTTCTTCTTGTGATCACGTGGGTTTTCTATGGCTGCTCCAGCTTCTTCCCACTTCCGAACGATGTGCGTGTTTGTAGGTTAATTAACCTCTGTAAATTGCCCTAGTGTGTAGAGAGTGAACGTGGAAGTGGGATAATATAGAACTAGTGTGAACGGTTGATCAACGGTCAGCACGGACTCGGTGGACTGAAGGGCCTGTTTCCACACTGTATCTCTAAACAATAATACGCTAAAGAATTGCTCCCATCAGCAACTTAAATAGGCAACACTCTCAATTATGTTTGGACTTCCCGATAAGGGGGGATACAATGTCAGTATCCATCCTGACGAATCCTGTCTGAATCTTCAATAAAATCCCCTCTCACTCTTGAAGCTCCAACAAGTGTCGACCAAACCTGCTGTGCCTTTTCTCATGTGACACCCCCCTGACATCCCCCAACTGCCTCTCGTGTCAGCTTACCGTTCCTTAAAGAAACTACGCACAGTAAACCTGGTGTGATCTCTCCAATATCCTTAGTTGGTTGATTGAAACAGGCCCTTCAGCCCACCGAGTCCATGCCTACCATCAATTAGCCATTCACACTTGTTCTATGTTATGCCAATTTCACATCTGCTCCCTACAAATTGGGGTAATTTACTACGACCAATTAATCTACAAACATGCATGTCTTTCAGACGTAGCAGGAATGTGATCAAAGGAGGTGAATCTGTGGAATTCATAGCCACAAAAGTCTGTGGAGGCCAAGTTAATGGATATTTTTTTAAGGCAGAGATAGATACAGTGGCTTGCAAAAGTATTCATACCCCTTGAACTTTTCCACATTTTGTCACGTTACAACCACAAACGTAAATGTATTTTATTGGGATTTTATGTGATAGACCAACAGAAAGTGGTGCATAATTGTGAAGTGGAAGGAAAATTATACATGGTTTTCAAATTTTTTTACAAATTAAAAACTGAAAAGTGTGGCGTGCAAAAGTATTCAGCCCCCCTGAGTCAATACTTTGTAGAACCACCTTTCGCTGCAATTACAGCTGCAAGTCTTTTGGGGTATGTCTCTACCAGCTTTGCACATCTAGAGACTGAAATTTTTACCCATTCCTCTTTGCAAAATAGCTCAAGCTCAGTCAGATTGGATGGAGAGCATCTGTGAACAGCAATTTTCAAGTCTTGCCAGAGATTCTCAATTGGATTTAGGTCTGGACTTTGACTGGGCCATTCAAACACATGAATATGCTTTGATCTAAACCATTCCATTGTAGCTCTGGCTGGTATGTTTAGGGTCGTTGTCCTGCTGGAAGGTGAACCTCTGCCCCAGTCTCAAGTCTTTTGCAGACTCTAACAGGTTTTCTTCCAAGATTGCCCTGTATTTGGCTCCATCCATCTTCCCATCAACTCTGACCAGCTTCCCTGTCCCTGCTGAAGAAAAGCATCCCCACAGCATGATGCTGCCACCACCATGTTTCACAGTGGTGTGTTCAGGGTGATGTGCAGTGTTAGTTTTCCGCCACACATAGCGTTTTGCATTTGTGCCAAAAACTTCAATTTTGGTCTCATCTGACCAGAGCACCTTACTCCACATGTTTGCTGTGTTCCCGCACATGGCTTGTGGCAAACTGCAAACGGGACTTCTTATGGCTTTTTTTCAACAATGGCTTTCTTCTTGCCACTCTTCCATAAAGGCCCGATTTGTGGAGTGCACGACTAATAGTTGTCCTGAGGACAGATTCTCCCACCTGAGCTGTGGATCTCTGCAGCTCCTCCAGAGTTACCATGGGCCTCTTGGCTGCTTCTCTGATCAATGCTCTGCTTGCCCGGCCTGTCAGTTTAGGTGGACGGCCATGTTTTGGTAGGTTTGCAGTTGTGCCATACTCTTTCCATTTTCGGATGATGGATTGAACAGTGCTCCGTGAGATGTTCAAAGCTTGGGATTTTTTTTATAACCTAACCCTGCTTTAATGGATTCAGATTTACATTTCGACAGTCACATCAAATCAGTAACAAAATTGGCCTACTATCACCTCAAAAACGTAGCAAGATTAAGAGGACTCATGTCAGCTCAAGACTTAGAAAAACTTGTACATGCCTTTATTACTAGTAGGCTAGATTATTGTAATGGTCTCCTTGCAGGTCTTCCGAAAAAAACTGTCAGGCAGCTACAGCTTGTTCAGAACGCTGTTGCTAGAGTTCTAACAAAGACCAAAAAATTTGAACACATTACACCAATTCTTAAATCCTTACATTGGCTCCCTGTATGTCAGAGAATTGATTTCAAAATCCTGCTGCTCACCTATAAATCACTACATGGTTTAGGGCCAAAGTATATCACTGACATGCTTCCACTATATAAGCCTTCTAGACCGCTAAGATCTTCTGAGACTAATCTGTTAGTGATTCCCAGAGTAAATACAAAACATGGGAAAGCAGGATTTAGTTACTATGCAACAAATAGCTGGAATAAACTTCCTGAAGATTTAAGACTTGCCTCAACTTTGACCACTTTTAAAACAAGACTGAAAACTTTGATGTTTACTTTAGCTTTCAGCTAAATCTTAACTACATTGCATTTTTAACTTTTGCACTTTTTATAATGCATTTTTAATTTTGCTTTTATTTTATTTTAATTCTTCTATTTTATTTCATTTTATTGTATGACATATTTTTATGTGAAGCACTTTGAGTCTGCCTCGTGTATGAAATGTGCTATATAAATAAAGTTGCCTTGCCTTGCCTTGCCTAAACTTCTCCACAACTTTATTCCTGACCTGTCTGGTGTGTTCCTTGGGCTTCATGATGCTGTTTGTTCACTAATGTTCTTTAACAAACCTCTGAGGCCTTCACAGAACAGCTGTATTTATACTGAGATTAGATTACACACAAGTGGACTCTATTTACTAATTAGGTGACTTCTGAAGGCAATTGGTTGCACTGGATTTTATTTAGGGGTATCAGAGTAAAGGGGGCTGAATACTTTTGCATGCCACACTTTTCAGTTTTTTATTTGTAAAAAAATTTGAAAACCATGTATCATTTTCCTTCCACCTCATAATTATGCGCCACTTTGTGTTGGTCTATCACATAAAATCCCAATAAAATACATTTACGTTTGTGGTTGTAACGTGACAAAATGTGGAAAAGTTCAAGGGGTATGAATACTTTTGCAAGCCACTGTAGATTTTTGATTAGTACAGAGGTTATGGGGAGAAGGCAGGAAAATGGGGTTAAGATGGAAAGATAGATCAGCCATATTTGAATAGAGAAGCAGACAATGGGCTGAATGGCCTAATTCTGTGGCTATCTTATGAATTTAGGAACTCCACACAGATAGCACCCAATGTAAGGATCAAGCCAGGTCTCTACCAGCTGCACCAGTGTTTAGGTTTGGGTTTAAGTATGGGTTTATTATTGTCATTATTGTACAGTTGCAAGCTTTGTTTTACATGCTATACATAATTACAATAAAGTCAAACTCTAGTGCAATAGGTAGAGCAAATGAGAAGATACAGAATATGGTTCTCAGTGTTGTAGTGCATTATAGCGCATCAGTTCGTTAAAGTCCAATGTCCACAATGGGGTAGAGATTAATTGGACAGTACCCTAACTTGTGGAGGGTCCATTCAGAAGCCTGAAAATGGAGGGGAAGAAGCTGTTCCTGTGTCTGGTGGTGAGCGCTTTCAAGCTTCTGTACCTTCTGCTAGACAGGAGCAGCATGAATCTTATAGAGGTGTATAAAATCATGAGGATTGGGTAGATGCACAGAGTAGATGAATCGAGGACCAGAGGACATAGGTTCAAGGTGAAGGGGAAAAGATTTAATAGGAATCTGAGAGGTAACATTTTTACACAAAGAGTGGTGGATGTATGGAACAAGCTGCCAGAGGAGGTAGTTGAGGCAGGGGCTATCCCATTGTTTTAGAAAACGTTAGACAGCTACATGGATAGGACGGATTTGGAGGGATATTGACCAAATGCGGGCAGATGGAACTAGTGTAGCTGGGACATGTTGGCCAGTGTGGGCAAATAGGACTGAAGGGACAGTTTTCATGCTGTATCACCCTATGACTCTAAGAAGAAGGAATTATAGGGCTGGGACAAGTCTTGGATTATGTTGGCTGCTTTTCTGAGGCAGCGTGAAGTGTAGATACAGTGAATGGTGGAAAGTCTGCTATGTGAGATGCACTGGGCTACATCTAAAGCTCGCTACAATTTCTAGTGGTCTGGGGACAGAGCTATTCCCAAACCAAGCCATGTGCAACTCAACAGCATGCTCCCTGTGGTACATCTGTGCAAGTTTGTAAGAGTCACTGGAAACATGTCAGATTTCCTCAGTCTTCTCAGGAAGTAGAGGCATTGGTGAGCCTTCTTGACTGTCACATCAGTGTGGTTCGTCCATGAGCGATCAATTAGCCGCCCCTTTTATATACTGTCCCTCTTGTATAAAGGCCAACATCTCATTGCTAATTGCTTGCTGTACATGCAGGCAGAGATCGGACTGCAGAACATCCGGGTGGCTCATTGGGTTTTACCCCAGTCTATAGGCAGACTGTTTAATTCAGACCGTGGGTGAGTGTAGAATGAATCCTGGCAAAGAATTAGATTAGGAAATATTGGGGCAGTTGAACAAAAAGAATAGTCAAAGAAAAAGATTTTAAGGAACATCTTAAAGAAGGGAAATGAGATAGAGGTGGAACGTTTCACATAAGCTGTTTTTGAGGAGGTAGCACAGATGATTGATGAGAGTAGACCAATGCTGGATAAGGGATTTTAGTAAAGCATTTGACTATATCTAACATGGCCAAGTGATCCAGAAGGCAAGGATGCTGGGATCCAACATGACTTGGTACTTGGGATTCACAACTGACTTTCCCATAGAAGACAGAGGGATGTAGTGGAAGTGAGGGTATTTTGGCTGGAGATCTGTGATCAGTGGAGTTCCACAGGGATCTGAGCGAGGGCCTCTATAGTTAGTTATATATATATATAAATAATTTGAATGTAAATGCAGATGGGTTGGTTAGTAAGTTTGCAGATGACACCAAAGCCAATGGAGTTGCAGACAGCGAATGCTGACAAAGTATATGGCGGGATATAAATAAGTTACAGATATTGGGGAGAAAAAGCCTGGATAGAGTGGAGAGAATGATTCTAGTGGGAGAGTCTAGGACCAGAGGGCACAGCCTCAGAATAAAATGACGTACCTTCTGAAAGGAGATGAGCAGGAATTTCTTTTGCCAGAAGGTGGTAAATTTGTGGAATAAATGTATCCTATATCTGCGCACTGTGGACAGCTTGATTTTAATCATGTACAGCATTTTCACTGACTGGATAGCACGCTACAAAAAAAGCTTTTCACTGTACATGTGACAATAATAAGACTTAAACTAAAAATTTTTATATCAGGAAGTCATGTTATGAATTTATAAGAAGCTCAAATGAAAAGATGTCTGTCGTTCCGTTTTATTTATAGATATATTGGTCCGCATCTAGATCCAGTCACCAGGGATGGATTCAGTGAGTGTAGACTGAACTCCCCTCTTACCCCCTGCCGCCCCCATCCCTCCTTCTCCCCTCCCCCTCTTCTTCCCTCCCCCCCTCTTCCTCCCTCCTCTCTTCTCCCCCTTATCCACTACTTCCCCCTCACATCACCTCCCCCTCACTCTTCTCCCCCTTATTCACTACCCCCTTCTCCCATTCTCCAACTCTCCGCCCCCCCCACTTTCCCCGATGCCTCCCCATTTGTGGACCCAGCCTGCAACAAGCGATCCCCACACACTAGCCCACACATGTTACAGACAATTTACCTGTGCGTCTTTGGAGAGCGGGAGGAAACCCTAACCCTAACCCTGGCCCTAGCCCTAACCCTAACCCTAGCTCCTGCCTGCTCCTCATGGGCACTAAACTGTTGGCCACGAGTTGTTAGTGGGATCTAGCTGTCACAGGCTGGGTCCACAAATGGGGGGAAGCCCCCCTCTCCTCCCTTCTCCCCGATCCACTCTTCTCCCCCTTATTCACTACCCCCTCCTCCTCCTCTCCCTCCCTTCTCCCATTCTCCACCCCCCCCTCCCCCCCAACTCCCCGATGCCCCCCATTTGTTGACCCAGCCTGTGACAGCTAGATCCCACTAATAGTACTGCACAAAGGACACATCATCTGCTTTAGTAACATTGACTATGAGATAAATGCAGACTGTGGGAACAACACCCCCCACCTCCCCCCCACCCCTCGCCTTGCTTCACAATGTGTGGTGGGTATTTAGACTCAGTCGCCAGAGCAGGTGGGTGACACTGGTACATTGCCAACATTGCCTGGAACCAGTTGAAAAGCCCGCTGCCTCTGGGGGCTTGGAGAGACCATTGAAAGAGAGATCTACCTCTGGGACAACTCGTGGCCAACAGTTTAGTTCCCATGAGGAGCAGGCAGAACATTGGAGGTTGGAGTCCAACCCCTGGGGCCCCTGTGTCACATTTAGTTCAGAGATACAGTGCCCTTCGGCCCACCGAGTCCGCACCGACCAGCGATGCCCCGCACACGGTCACACACACATTAGGGACAATTTATACTTATACCAAGCATATCAACCTGGAGTTTGAGTTAGGGCTAGGGTTTGGGGTTCCTCCCGCACACCAAAGGGCCACAGGTTTGTATAACTTGTCTGTAGCGTGTGTGGGATAGTATGCGGGGGATCGCTGGTTGCAGGCTGGGTCCACAAATGGGGGGGAGTCAGGAAATGTGGGGGGTGGGGATGGAGAATGGGAGAAGGGAGAAGGTGATGTGAGGGGAGGGGGTAGTGGATAAGGGGGAAAGAGTGGAGCAGGGAGAAGGGAGGAAGAGGGGGAAGGGAAGAAGGGGGGGAGAGGGGAGGGGAGACGGTATGGGGGATGGGTCAGGTGAAGGGAAGAGGGGTGAGGGGAGTTCAGTCTACACTCACTGAATCCATCCCGTTGAAAAGAGACAGTGATCGGATCTGGATGTGGACCAATACATCTATAAATAAAATGGAACAAATGGATTTTATTGTATTAATTTTAATATATTGATGTTTAAAATCGATGCATTGAAGGAAGAATATTTTACAGCCCATCTGTGGTCCCTTAACCCTAACCCTAACCCTAACCAGGCGTCACCCACAGGACAGCAAACGTCAACGTGTGACAGGGCGCACAACATGATGAGACACCAAAATGTCGCCCCTGGATTTTGAACATTAAAACTCCTGGGGCGACAGGGAAGCACCGTGCGTTACCGTGCGTTACCGTGCGTTACCGTGCGTCACTGAATGCTTCACCACACCTCACGCGTGCGTCACGATTATTAGGCTGTCGCGTAAATGACGTGCAAATGTCGCCCAAGTGGGACAGGCCCTTTAGTCTGATTCAGTCAATCACTGAGTCAAACACTGGTTTCCAAACTCTTTCTTTATTTGTATACAAATGCAGGGATGGTCTCAGATCTATTCACTCAAGCCCTCAGCAGCCTCGCACAAACAGAACAGAAAGAAACAACCCTCACGCCCAAACAAATGACTTTATACCCCTAAACGGAGGCGGAGACACTAGGGGTATGAAAATACAATGGGATGGCCATCCCTACATGTCAATCACTTCATACAGGTAAGAGATCACATTAAGGGCACTTACTTTGCTTACTTACAAACAATGTATACAAGAAACACACTATGTTTCAACACAAAATCCTCTACCCAATCACAGACCTGGGTTTAGCGTCAGTTTAACAGTTGCACCTAGGGCTTCTTTGGAACTAAAAACAGTTGGGAGTATCTTTACAAATCTAGACTTGATGTCAACATTTAATTACATGAGCCTCTTTGCACCTGGTGTTCCTTTATCACTCCACCAAACCTTGACCTTTTTCACAGAAGCCTGCCAATTCCAAAGGTACCCAGGTTCCTGCATATTTACATATACTCCCCCTGTGACCTGCGTGTGGTTTCTCTGGGAACTCCGGTTTCCTCCTGCACGACAAAGGTGTACAGTTTGTAGGTTAATTGTAGGTTAGTGTGTGTGGGATAGTGCTGGTGTACAGGGATTGATGGCCGGCACGAGCTCGGTGGACCGAAGGACCTGTTTCCCTGCTGTATCTCCAAACTGAACTAAACTAAACTAAAGAAGATTGTGAGATTAACAAAGATATTTGTGTCTTCTCAAGCCACAGGTGAGGTTCTGGAAGGCTGGAGAGTAGCCAATGTTCTTTTATTTTAGAATGTAAATAGAGAGAATCCAGGGAAACATAGGCCGGTGAGCCTCGTGTGTGTGGTAGTGGATTCATTGGGATTGGATTTACTCTCATTTGGAGGAGAATGGATGAATTAGGGAGAGTCAGCATGGCGTTGTACACAGCAGGTTGTGTCTTACTAACTTGATTGAGTTTTTTGAGGAGGTGCAAAGATGATCGATGAGGGTGGGATGGTGGATGTTATCTACACGGATTTATTGAGGTATTTGATAAAATCCTCCATGGTAGGATGATTCTGAAGATTAAAATGCACAAGATTAAAAGTGACGATCGTATGGATTTATAACTGGTTTATTGTTAGAAAACAGAGGGTTGTGGTGGAAGGACAATATACAGACTTGAGGTCTGTGGCCAGTGGAGTTCCACAAGGATCTGTGCTGGGACCTCTGCCGTCTACGATATATAGAAATGACCAAGATGTAAACGTGGACAGGTTGGTAAATAAGCTTGCAGATGACAACAATATTGCTGGTCACATACTGTGAGGAAGGCAGTTAAAGTATCCAGCAAGATATTGACCAGCTACTCTTGGTGGGTTTTTCAGTACGGGACGTTTAAAAACCAGTCAGGGCCAGCCTTCAATGTTGGCAGTAGAGCAGCACTTGAAGGAGCGAGTGCGGGATTGGCTGCAGAATCTAAATTAGTTCATTGGTAAGTTAGTTAATTAGTAAATTAGTCAATTGATTAGCAAATAAAACCTAGGGTTCGGTCTAGGGGCGCAGCCTTGTTGAGGTGAAGTGTGAGTCGTTGGCTCAAGAGGCTTCGGCTCAAGAGGCTTCGGAGAGGAGGCTATATTTAATCGGTAGTGTGTGTAATTTAATTTAATATTTAAACTTATTGATGTGATGGCAGGAATGTTACTGCAGTGTGTTTGTTACAGGATGTGGAAAGTCAGGGGCACCGCTGGTGTCACTGACCACTACACCAGTGGGAACTGTGTACAGATGTAGCTCCTCAAGAAGCTGCGGTCCATCCGGGAAGACAAAAGCTTCCTGGACAGGACCTACAGTCAGATCGTCACTCCAAGAGGTGTGAGTGGTAGAGATGGAAAAGAAGGGGATGAAACTAGTGCAGGAGACCTCTGTGGAAGTACCTTTAGAAAACAGGTACACCCTCTTGCGAGCTGTCGGGGCAGATGACACTTCCAGTCTGAGCGGCGGCCAGGTCTGTGACTCGATTCCTGGCGCTGATGCACGACTGGCGAGACCTACATCAGGCAGAGCCATCATGGTGGCGGACTCCATTGTCAGAGATGTAGACAGGAGATTCTGTGGCGACAGGTGAGACACCGGGAAGATGTGTTGCCTCCCTGGTGCCAGGGTCAAAGACGTCTCAGGTCGACAAGCGAACATCCTCGTGGGGGAAGGTGAGCAGCCGGAAGTAGTTGTGCATGTTGGCCAAATAACGTGGATAAGAAGAGGAAGGTTCTGCAACATGAGTATAGAGAACAAGGCAGGAGCTGAAGAGCAGGACTTCTAGGGTGGTTATCTCTGGGTTGGCTCCAGTACCTCGTGCTAGTGGGCGTAGGAACAGGGAGATAGGGGAGCTGAATGTGTGGCTGAGAGGTTGGTACAGGGGGCAGGGATTTAGATTTCTAGATCACTGGAATGTCTTCTGGGGCAGGGGTGACCTGTACAAAAGGGACGGGTTGCACCCCCTAAATTGGAGGGGGTCTGACATTCTGGCAATAATGCAATAGCAAGGAGAGACATTAGCTTGGATGCTGTAGAATTGGTATGGGTAGAACTGCGAAATAGCCAAGGGATGAAAACGCTTGTTGGAGTTGTATACAGACCAGCAAACAGCAGTAGGGAGGTTGGGGATAGCATCAAGCAGGAAATTAGGGATGCGTGTAGCAAAGGTACAGCAGTTATCATGGGTGACTTTAATCTACATATTGATTGGGCCAACCAAATTGGTAACAGCACTGACGAGGTGGATTTCCTGGAATGTATACAGGATGTTTTTTTAAACCAATATGTAGAAGAACCGACAAGAGGACAGGCCATCCTAAACTGAGTATTGTATAATGAGGAAGGATTTGTTAGTGAACTTGTTCAACCACACTGGGTGGTGCCGCGAGCCAGCAGCGTGTTCTTCCTTACGACTTTTTTTGTTTTTTTAATGTCTAAATGTATGTTTTAGTGTGGGGTGGTGGGGGGGGGGGGAGAGAATAGGGGGAATCCGTTTATCAGTTACTTACCTCAATGGAAATGCGACTTTTCTCTTTGTCGCATCTTCTCCCCCCCTAGCGGCCTAACAACTGGATTGGTGCGGCCTTTCTTGGAGACCGGCCCAGAGCTTCAGTGGCAGGCGTGCCGTGGATTTTAACATCACGGAGTGTGGTGATCCCTTGCCGGGGATCGGCAGAAGAAGTGCTCCAATCGCCGGACTGCGGCCTATAACATTGTGAAGCCGCGGTCTCCGGTAAGAAAGTGACCGAGGCAGGAACTCCAAGTGTGTGTTCCGGTCCGTTCCGATGTCGGAGTTTCGATCATCCCGATGAGAGGGCTTGTACATCAGGCCGTCCGTAGCGGCAACTACGGAGGGTTCATGGCCCCGACCACGGTGAACAAAGGAGGAAGACTGACTGAACTTTATTGCATTCCACCACAGTGAAGAATGTTGATTCCACTGTGGTGGATGTTCATGTTAAATTCTATCGTGCATTGTGCTCTTTGTGACTGTGTGGCTGCATGGTCACTCATTTCACTGTACCTTAATGTTGCTTGTGACAAATAAACTTGAACCTTGTACAAAGCCCTTTGGGCAACAGTGACCATAATATGGTGGGTTTCTGCATGAGGATGGAGATTGACACAGTTAATACACAGACTAGGGTCCTGAACTTAAAGAAAACAGACTTTGAAGTTATGAGACTGGAATTGGATGAGATAGACTGGCAAATCAAACTTAAAGGGTTGATGGTGAAAATGCAATGGCAAAGGTTTATAGACCGCATGGCTGAACTCCAAAAATTGTTCATCCCTGTCTGTTGAAAAAATAAAACGGGGAAGGCGGCTCAACCGTGGCTAACGAGGGAAATCAAGGATAATGTTAAATCCAAGTAAAAGGCACATAAATTGGCCAGAGGAAGCAGCAAATGGGAGGACTAGGAGAAATTTACAACTCAGCAGAGGAGGACAAAGGCATCAATTAAGAGGGGAAAAAAAGAGCATGAAATAAAGCTAGCGGGAAATATAAATACTGACTCTAAATGCTTTTTTAGATATGTAAAAAGGAAAAGATTAGTGAAGACAAATGTAGATCACTTGCAGTCAGAGACAGGTGAATTTATAATGGGAACCAAGGAAATTGTAGAACAGTTAAATAAGCACTATGTTTGTATCTTCCTTAGTGAAGACAGAACCAATCTCCCAGAAATACCAGGTGACCGAGGATCTAGTGGGAGGGAGGAACTGAAGGGAATCCACATCAGTCAGGAAATGTTGGGTAAACCTTTGGGACTGAAGGCAGATAAATCCCCATGGCCTGATGGTCTGCATCCCAGTGTACTCAAGGAGGTGGCCCTGGAAATCATGGATGCATTGGTGATCATTTTCCAATGTTCGCTCGACTAGGGATCAGTTCCTGTGGACTGGAGGGGAGCCAATGTAACCCCACTTTTAAAAAAAGGAGGGTGAGAGAAAACAGGGAATTTTACTTCGGAGTCACATGAGTGACTATGTGAAGACCCCGCCAGCACGCATGCGCGTCATAGAGTCTCACGCATTGCACCAGCGATGGGCGGGGGAAGAGCTCTCCCGCGGCAAAATTGAACAAACGGACCTACAGGTAAGAATTTTTATTCTAAGGTCGTATTTCTTCTACTTGTTGTGCTTTGTGTTGTAGCACCATGGACAAGGGGAAGAACGGGTCGCGTCTCGTATGGCTGCGGGGAACCGTGAAAGTTCCGACAGCCGGGGGCGACATACGGCACCTGGACTGCAGAGTCTGCGGTCCACAGTCATGTCTACTCTGCACAGCCGAGCCCAGCGCCGCGAGCTGTACACCCGGAAACAGCGCAGCGGGCTGGAGGCAAAGCCCAGCAGGAGTCGGTCCGGCCGATATACTCAGGTGAGTCCGGCCAGGAGGATGCGCTGTCCGAGTGCAGCAGAGGTGCCGCCTCTCCCGCATGAAGCGGTTGATGGAGCAAATGCTCCAACATGACTTGCTCCGGGAGATGGAGCAAGCTCACTATGGGAGTCTTCGCATTCCTATAACAGCACCTTATCCAGGGCTGTCCAATGCATCTCCTTCGACAGAGGTGCATTGCGGGCCAGGGCTGGGGTGATCCTGAAGAAGGGGACGTGGCTGAAGTAAACGGCAGTGTGATGGGGTTGCAGGATCCTAAGGAGTTACTGGGAGTGGTCACCAAATTTGCGCAATTGCAGACCAAGCTGGCGGCGAGCATCGACTAACTGTCCTTCCATCCTCTGCAGGAACAGGTAGTTAACGAAAATAATGAGATGTACATCCTTCCTGTGAACTTTACTTTGTTATGCGATCTGGGGGTACAGTGGGACTGGCATAAAAACCCAGGAGGTCAAACTCCAGAAGATACTAAAACTTCTGACAGCGGGCATATCATTGTTTGCTCGTTCAGTCAATGGTACAGAGATGACGGACACTCAGCAAAACACACTGACATTGCTCCGCAATACCCAGTATGAAATCAATTGCTTGCGAAAGAGCGCAATAAAACCTGCACTAAAACCCAACTTTGCAGGGTTGTGCGAAACAGCTGCAACACAACCGCATATACTGCTGTTTGGGGGGAAACTTGTCTAAACAAGTAAAAGAGCTTGACGAAGAGTTTAAAGCCGTCGGGCTCATGAGGGCGTCATCAGCAACGGGCAGATCACACACCTCAGACGGCAGCACCCCTATGCATCCACCAGCAGCATCAACACCAGGATGCTGGTGAAAGCATGAAGGCTGCGCAGCAACCACAAAGGTCCTTTTTAGGCCAAGGCCCAGAGCGACCCTCATGGAAAATGTGCCAACCCCGCACTCCGGCGCCTCATCCGCAGAAGAGGCAGAAGCTGAAGAAGTGAACGTACCACCGGCAACCATGGAGGTAGGAGGGTCTGGTTCCTTCCAGAACACAAGAGGTGTAGGACCTGTACTAACAGGGAGGAACGTTACACTTGTTTTGGGAAGCATGGAGGTTTATTACCACTGATAAATATATACTACAGAGTATTCAGGGATATGAAATTGAGTTCATCCAAAAGATATGCCATCAGTTCAACATGTGCCTAACCGAAAGCTGTACTCTCACAACAGGAGAAATTGGAAGGACAGGCAGAACTGGAAAGGTTATATACCAAAGGTATAATAGAGAGGTCGGCACATGACTCTCTAAAATTTGTATCCAATATATTTACGAAAACCAAAAAAGATGGTGGATGACGCATCATCATTGACTTAACAAAACTGAATACTTATGTAAAGTATACACATTTGGGATCATCGTCGATACCTAAAATTTAACTGGATGGGGCAACTAAGGCAGTATATAGCGTTGCCTGATGATTTAACTTCAGCCCCAAGACTGTTCACCAAGATATTAAAACCAGCCTTGACAATAATTAGGAAACAAAACATATTGTCATGGCATATCTTGATGATATATTAATTGTGGGGAAAACCCTGAAACTTGCTAAATCTGCAGTTTTAGCTACCAAACATTTGTTTGAAACTCTGGGGTTCATCATCCATCCAGATAAATCTAAGTTGACGCCATCCACAACTATGGACTATCTGGGATTCATAATTAACACTATCCACATGTCTGTAGCATTGCCAAAGAGTAAAGCAGCAGACTTGGTGGAAGCCTGCAACAAATTGATTGTTACTAATCAACCATCTATTCGACAGGTGGCAAGATTACTTAGGAAACTAGTAGCAGCTACTCAGTTTGGACCTTTGCATTATCAAAGTTTAAAAAGGGCAAAGGTGCAAGCGCTAAAACACCATACAGGTCACTTTGATCAACCTATGCAGTTACCAGCCAAAGCAATTTCGGAGTTACAATGGTGGAAGGGAAATATTTGGCACAGTTCCAGCCCCATCATCATTATTAAACCATCATTCACATTACTAACGGAAGCGCTCATGGCTGGGGAGCTACTAACATTATATCTAGTACTGGTGGTAGATGGAACATCAGGAATCATCATTACTAAAAACACCGGGTATAAATTATTTAGAGATGTTGGGTGCGTTTCATGGGCTAAAAGCCTACTGTTCACAATGCAACATTTGCATGTCCGCCTACAAATTGATAATACCACAGTGGTGGCATATATTAATCATATGGGTGGAATAAAATCGATATCGAGTGACAATCTGGCCAATACAATCTGGCAATGGTGTGTTAACATACATATTTGGCTATCAGCAACTTACCTACCAGGTAAGCT
The DNA here is from genome assembly GCF_010909765.2 of Amblyraja radiata. Taxonomy (NCBI): domain Eukaryota; kingdom Metazoa; phylum Chordata; class Chondrichthyes; order Rajiformes; family Rajidae; genus Amblyraja; species Amblyraja radiata. Next base: position 2,225,482 of record NC_045989.1, read on the forward strand.
CAATACAGTGGCAGACACCAGGTCATGAAAATTTAATGACAGCACCGAATGGATGTTGGGACCACAAAATGTTTCCTGATATTACTATACGATATGGTACACCAGATATCGATCTATTTGCATCTAGACTCAATCACCAGTTACCAACATATGTCGCTTGGGAACCAGACCTGGGGCAGCAGCTTTCTCGCTGAATTGGGGGGAAAAAATTGTATATGCTTTTTCCCCCTCCTGCCTCATCAGTCGGGTCCTACGCAAAATACATATGGACTCAGCATCAGGTATCTTGGTAGTACCTGATTGGCCTACACAGCCATGGTTCCCTGTGGTCCTTGACATGGTCTTTGAACCATATATGTCCATCATGCTGGATCTGGGCTGATGGACAGGACCATGAACATGATCATGGCGGCCTATCGAGAGTCAATAAAAAGCAGTACCTCTCCAGCAAAACAGTATGGGAGTTGTATTGCTCAAGGACTGGTGTAGCGTATAATACAGCTACAATCACCAACGTCCTGGAATTCCTGTCCAGCCTTCATATTGATGAAGGACTGAGCTGCAGCGCTATCAATTGCGCTAGGAGTGCCCTGTCAGCTTACTGGTGACAGGCACCTGGACAGCTCCCCATGGGATCTCACCCTCTAGTTGCCAAACTTATGAGGGTTATTTACAACACTAACCCTCCTCGAGCGAGGTGCTCCCAGATCTGGGACGTCAGTGTTGTACTAACATTGCTAAGAGGTTGGTCACCAGCAATGTCCCTGTCCCTGGAAATGCTCACATTAAAAACAGTATGCTGATGGTACTGGTCTCAGCTCAAAGGGTCCAGTCTCTACATAAACTGAGACTGGACAATATGATGGTATCTACAGAAAAGATAAACTTCGCATCTTGGAGCTGGTTAAACAAAAAAGACCAGGAACATCAGGACAGAATTGGAATTCCAGGCATACCCATCTGACACCCGACTGCGTGTATCACACACCTTCTACTATACCTTAACACTACTAAAATTATTAAGAGGTAGAGAATTGGTGCTATGGGTCAGCTATAAACAGCCTCATGGCCGGGTATCAGCACAGACTTGATGGCTCAGACAGGTTTTGGGAGCTGCTGGGGTGGATACCGACATTTTAATCTCATTCCACAACGGCAGCAGCAACATCGGCAGCTAGAGACATGGAAGTGCCTATGGACCATATCCTCGCAACAGCAGGATGGTCTAGAGAAAAGACCATCCAACTCTTTTATAATAAGCCAATAACCAAACCTGAGGTGTTGCAGAATCAATTTTGAATTCTGTAATATATTTAGCCCAAGGGAGCATTAATCTTGTTAATATAAATTGTTATTGTTTGAATTTGATTCATGTTTGAATACGATAACATACTTCCTCCCTTGGATGACTTCGGCAGTGAGTGAAGCATGGACTGGCTCCACGGCATGAAATCACAGATCTTTAAAATCTTCACATAGTCACTCACGTGACTCCGAAGTAAAATAGTAAGATTAAACGAGAACTTACCAGTTTGAAGTTTGATCTTTATTTTATGAGGAGTTGCGTTGAGGGATTACGTGCCCTCCACGCCCACCCTCTATTATAAAGGTCAACTGGTACATTAGTTCTTCTTACCTTACTATGTTTATTTCACTTACTATTACTGTGATTTCACACCGCTGCTTTGAAGAATGTCGCGCGCCCGTGCTAGCGGGATCTTCACGTAATCGCTCAACGTAACTCCTCATAAAATAAAGATCAAACTTCAAACTGGTAAGTTCTCGTTTAATCTTCCTATTATAGACCAGTTAGCCTTACATCGGTAGTGGGGAAGATGCATGAGTTGATTGTTAAAGATGTAATAGCAGCGCATTTGGAAAACAGTGACAGGATCGGTGAAAGTCAGCATGGATTTATGAAGGGAAAATCATGCTTGACTAATATTCTGGAATTTCTTTGAGAATGTAACAAGTAGAATGGATAATGGAGAGCCAGTGGATGTGGTGTATCTGGACTTGCAAACAGACTTTGACAAGGTCCCACACAAGTGATTAGTGTGCAAAATTAGAGCACATGGTATGGGGGCAGGGTATTGAAATGGATAGAGAACTGGTTGGCAGACAGGAAGCAAAGAGTAGGAATTAATGGGTCCTTTTCAGAATGGCAGGCAGTGACTAGTGGGGTGCCGCAAGGCTCGGTGCTGGGACCTCAGTTGTTTACAACATATATAAACGATTTAGACGAGGGAATTAAATGTAACATCTCAAACTTTGCGGTTGACACAAAGCTGGGTGGCAGTGTGGGCTGCGATGAGGATGCTATGAAGCTGCAGGGTGACTTGGATAGGTTGGATTAGTGGCCATATGAATGGCAGATGCAGTATAATGTGGATAAATGGGACGTTTTCCACTTCGGTGGCAAGACCAGGAAGGCAGATCTGAATGGTGTCAGATTAGGAAAAGGGGAGGTACAACAAGACCGGGGGTGCTTTTACATCAGTCACTGAAAGTAAGCATGCAGGTACAGCAGGCAGTGAAGAAAGCTAATGGCATGTTGGCCTTCATTGCGAGAGGATTTGAGTTTAGAAGCAAGGAGGCTCTACTGCAGTTGTACAGGGCCCTGGTGAGACAACACCTGGAGTATTGCGTGCATTTTTGGTCTCCTAATTTGAGGATGGACATTTTTGTTATTGAGGTAGGTTCTAAGTGCAGTATAGGTTCAACTGGTTAATTCCCTGGATGGCGGGACAAACATTTGATGAAAGAATGGATCGACTGGAATTTAGAATGATTAGAGCGGATCTTATAAAAACATTTAACAGGATTAGACAGGCTAGATGCAGGAAAAATGTTCCCGATGTTGCGGGAGTCCAGAACCAGGGGTCGCTGTTAAGGAGTAGGCCATTTATGTTTGTAAAGACAAAAACCTTCTTCACCCAGAGAGTTGTGAATCTGTGGAATTCTCTGCCACAGAAGGCGGTGGAGGCCAATTCACTGGATGTTTTCAGGGTCTGCGGCACCTATTTCTCTGTTTCCCACAGAAATGGGCAGAGTTTAATCTGAGCAAGTGTGAGATGTTGCACTTTGGGAGATCAAATCTAAGAGGCAAATATACAATAAAGGCATGATTTTTAGCAGCATCGGTGAACTGAGGGATTGATCATAGAATCCAAGTCCATAACTCCATGAAAGTGACCACACAAGTAGATAGATTAGTAAGGAAGGCACATGCTATGCTTGCTTGCAAAGGTCGGGGCATTGTGTATAAGAGTCAAATAGTCGTGATGTGGCTTTATAAGATTTTGGTCAGGCTGCACTTGGAGTATCAACTCAGTCAGTAGAAGGGTCTCGACCTGAAACGTCACCCATTCCTTTTCTCCAGAGTTGCTGCCAGTCCCGCTGAGTTCCTCCAGCATTTTGTGTCTATCTTCAGTGTAAACCAGTTTCTGAGGTTTCTTCCTACACACTTGGAGTATTGCATGAAATTCTGGTTGCCCCATTACAGCAAGGATGTGGAGGCCTTAGAAAGGGTGCAAAGGTGGTAAGCAGATATGATAGTGGCATTACTAGCGATTGTTGTTAGGCACATGGACATGTAGAGAATTGAGAGATTTAGATCACATGAGGGCAGTAGAGGTTAATTTAATTTGACATCACCACAGATATTGTGGGCCGAAGGGCCTGTTTCTATGCTGTACTGTTCTATGTTCTACATTCTAAATCCAGATGGGAATCAGGTACTAGTGATGTAGGAACCGAACACGGGGTGATCAAGAGCTGCAGGAATGAAGTTATTTGGATTGTTGGGAAGGAGATGAAGGGTGGCACGGTGACGCAGCAGTAGAGTTGCTGTCTTACAGCACCTGGTTCCATCCTGGCTACGGATGCTGTCTGTATGGAGTTTGTACGTTCCCCCCGTGACCTGCGCGGGTTTTCGCCGGGTGCTCCGGGTTCCTCCCACACTCCAAAGACATGCAGGTTTGTGAGTTAATTTGCTTTGGCAAAATTGTAAATTGTCCCTAGTGTGTGTAGGATAGGGTAGTGTGCACGGATTGCTGGTCGGCACAGACACAGTGGGCCGAAGGGCCTGTTTCCGTGCTGTATCTTTAATAGAATAATAGAAAAATAGAAGGAGTTCGGACATGGAAAATTTGAGGGTTTTGAAGTTGAGCCAGGATGTAACCAGTAGCTGCGGTCAGCAGGCGTTAGTGATCGGTGATTTGGATTAGGGGATGAACTTGGACATAACTCGTTAGGACACCAACAGCTTACTTTGAATGACCTTTAGTTTATAGAAGTGAAAACAAGGAAAGCTGGCACAGTCTTGGACAGGTCAAGTGTGGAAAGAGCAGAGGCATGGCTGAGGGATGCAGCTGCAAATGAGATGGGGAATGGCCAGGGTATGTCAAGCTGATTCCTGCCAACCAAGGTGCCCCAGACAAGCTCGTCCCATTTGCTCCGGACAAGCTCGTCCCAAGATTGATCCCTGGGATGACGGGACTGTCATATGAGGAAAGATTGAAAAGACTGGGCTTGTATTCACTGGAGGTTAGAATGATGAGGGGGGATCTTATAGAAACATATACAATTATAAAAGGACTGAACAAGCTAGATGCAGGGAAAATGTTCCCAATGTTGGGCGATTCCTGAACCAGGGGCCACAGTCTTAGAATAAAGGGGAGGACATTTAATACTGAGGTGAGAAAAAACTTTTTCACCCAGAGAGTTGTGAATTTGTGGAATTCCGTGCCACAGAGGGCAGTGGAGGCCAAATCACTGGATGGATTTAAGAGAGAGATAGATAGAGCTCTCGGGGCTAATGGAATCAAGAGATGTGGGGATAAGGCAGGCACGGGTTATTGATTGGGTACGATCAGCCATGATCACAATGAATGGCCGTGCTGGCTCGAAGGGCCAAATGGCCTCCTCCTGCACCTATTTCCTATGTTTCTATCTAATCTTCCTGATATAGTAGTGGCCAGAGGATCTGGGGTGATGGAGGAACTGAAGGAAATCCACATTAGGCAGGAAATGCTGTTGGATAGACTGATGGGACTGAAGGCTGATAAATCCCCAGGGCCTGATGGTCTGCATCCCAGGGTACTTAAGGAAGTGTCTCTAGAAATCATGGATGCATTGGTGATAATTTTCCGATGTTCTATAGGCTCAGGATCAGTTCCAGTGGATTGGAGGGTAGCTAATGTAATCCCACTTTTTAAGTATGGTGGGAGAGAGAAAACAGGGAATTATAGACCAGTTAGCCTGACATCGGTGGTGGGGAAGATGCTGGAGTCAATTATAAAAGATGAAATAGCCGCACATTTGGATAACAGTTACAGGATCGGTCCGAGTCAGCATGGATTTACAAAGGGGAAATCATGCTTGACTAATCTTCTGGAATTTTTTGAAGATGTAACCAGGAAAACGGACAAGGGAGAGCCAATGGATGTCATGTACCCGGCCTTTCAGAAAGCATTTGATAAGGTCCCATATAGGAGATTACTGGGAAAAATTAGGGCACATGGTATTGGGGTTAGAGTGCTGACATGGATAGAAAATTGGTTGGCAGACAGGAAACAAAGAGTAGGGATTAACGGGTCCCTTGTAGAATGCCAGGCAGTGACTAGTGGGGTACCGCAAGGCTAGGTGCTGGGACCGCAGCTATTTACAATATACATTAATGATTTGGATGAAGGGATTCAAAGTAACATTAGCAAATTTGCTGATGACACAAAGCTGGGTGGCAGTGTGAACTGTGAGGAGGATGCTATGAGAATGCAGGGTGACTTGGACAGGTCGGGGGAGTGGGCAGATGCATGGCAGATGAAGTTTAATGTGGATAAATGTGAGGTTATCCACTTTGGTAGCAAAAACAGGAAGGCACATTACAATCTAAATGGCGTCAAGTTTGGAAAAGGGGAAGTACAACAGGATCTGGGGGTCCTTGTTCATCAGTCTATGAAGGTAAGCATGCATTTACAGCAGGCAGTGAAGAAAGCGAATGGCATGCTGGCCTTTATATCAAGAGGAGTCGAATATAGGAGCAAAGAGGTCCTTCTGCAGTTGTACAGAGCCCTAGTGCAACCACACCTGGAGTATTGTGTGCTGTTTTGGTCCCCTAATTTGAGGAAGGACATTCTTGCTATTGAGGGAGTGCAGCGTAGGTTTACAATGTTAATAGTAAGATTAAACGAGAACTTACCAGTTTGAAGTTTGATCGTTATTTTATGAGGAATAACGTTGAGGGAATACGTGAAGAACCCCGCCAGGACGCAGGCGTGTCATTCTTCAAAGCAGCGGTGTGAAATCACAGATAACTGTAATGACTAAACATAGTAAGATTAGAGAAGAGATACCAGTTGAGTATATGATCAAGGGTGGGAGCGGAGGGCACGTATTCCCTCAACGTTACTCTTCATAAAATAACGATCAAACTTCAAACTGGTAAGTTCTCGTTTAATCTTACTATTTTACTTCGGAGTCACGTGAGTGACTACGTGAAGATTTTAAAGCTCTGTGGTTTAATGCCGTGGAAACGAGTCCATGCATCACATCTGCCTTGATTATGGGGAGAATAGAGTTAACATCATTAGACATCAATACGATATTGAAACCCAACGATAAATATATTAACACCAATTATTGCCCCTATTTATGGGGTAAATTATATTACAGAAATTAAATTTGTTTCTGCAAATGTTCCAGGTTCAATGACTGGTTTGTTATAAAGTCGTTGGAAAGTTTCCTCCGTTGACCATCCTGCTGTCTTGAGGATTTGGTCCATATGAACGTCCAACTTCATAGCTGCCGATGTAGCTGCAGCCCTGGTGGAGTGAGATTTAAAAATGTAAGTGTCTACTCCAGCCTTTATTAGGACCTTTTTTAGCCATCTAGAGATGGTCTGGATTGTCACTTTTTTGTGTGGCTGTTTGTAGCTGATTAAAGTGACATTTCTTTCCCTCTGATGATCTTAGTATACTCCATATATAATAGTAAGTGTGTTACAATACAGAGACGGCCATCTGTCGGGTAGGCTCTGAATTCTGTTTTTAGGCCTGCTGACCCCTGTCTGTTCTGTTTGCCTATTTCATTGATGTGAAAATTTAAATTTCCAGATGAAATAATCATGTTGTCCAGCCTTAGTTTCTGTAATGACTGGACCCTTTGTGCCGTGACCAAGGCCATCAGCATGACTGTTTTCATAGTCAGTTCCTGTAGGGACAGAGCTGTAGCTGGAGACCAGTTTCTTAACATGGTCAGTACAATGCTCACATCCCATATTTGGTAGTACCTGGTTCTTGGGGGATTAACATTAAAATGCCCCTCATGAGTTTGGTTACCAGGGTGTGTCCCAACAGAATGCCGCTCTGTTCCTTGCCACAGGTATGTTGACAGAGCACTTCTGGCGCAGTTGATGGCACTATGACTGAGCCTCTCATCGTAATGGAGGCTTGCCAGGAATTGCAGAACAGACGGGATGTTCATAGATCTGTGGGTGATGTTTATTGTTGTGACAGTACTTCCCATTTCTTGATGACACCAAGTACTGTTTTTTGGTGGACTGTCTGTGGGCCGCTGAAATAATATCCACTGTTCGGTCCGTCAGTCCCAGGTGTAGTAGAGGTGCTTTCAACTCTATAAATTAATAGGTTTATATAATTATGACATGGGTAACTACCCCTTGTGGCGGGAAGAACCAGTAAATTAGGTCTATGATGGATGGTGATGCATGGTTCTAAAACCATGTCGTGTATCACCGGGACCCATGGTTGAGTAGGCCAATCGGGTACTATCAAAATACCAGACGCGGAGTTTACTGTATATTCCTAAATACCCGACTGATGAGGCAGAAGGAGGGAATGCATAAATAAATAAGCCCCCAATGCAGCGAAAATGCATCTGTACCACTGCCCCAGGTTCTGGATCCCATGAACATAATTCGATAACTGGTGAGAGCATGGATGCGAATAGGTCGATATCTGGTATTCCATACCGTGCTGTAATTTCAGCAATACATTTTTTATCCAACATGCATTCAGTGTTTTCATAGAATTAGCGTGACCTGTTGTCTGCCACTAAATTCAGTTTACCTGGTAAGTAGGTAGCTGATATCCAAATATCTCTCTGGATACACTATTGCCAAATTGTGTTGGCCAGATTGTCACATGATGTCGATATGTTTCCACCCATATGGTTGATATATGCTACCACGGTGGTGTTGTCAATTTGTAGTCTAACATGCTGGTGAAATAACCCAGAACAATATGACTTAAAGCCATGGAATGCACTCAACATTCCCAGGTAGTTTATGCCCAGTGTTTGTAATAATGATGCCTCCTGTGCATTCCATCTCCCCCACAGCTGGAGATGGAATTGGTAGCATCCCATCCAAGTGCACTGGCATCAGTATGTAGTTCCATAGACGGGTAGCTGATAATGTTTGGATCGGAACAATGCCTAATGTTATGTTTCCACCATTTTAGTTCCATTGTGGCCTCTGTTGGTAGCTTCATTGGTCTGTCAGAATGACCCCCATAATTTTTGAGTGCACGAATGTTTGCCCTCTTTAATTTTTGATAATGTAAAGGTCCGATTTGTGTGGCTGGAAACGCAGCCATTATAATGCCAATATTCTTGTTACCAGTCTGATGGATGGGTTTGTTTTGCTGCAAGCCTCCATTAAGGCTGCAACCTTTTCTTTCGGCAAAGTCACTTACATGTGAACTGTGTTAAGGGTGTACCGCAGATGATCCATTGTGTTAAATAACATCTGTGGTCACCTCTAATGGGTACTGTATAGTAAGCATCTTTTAATACGATGCTTGCCATGTAGTAACCTAGGAATCAATTGCTTAGCAGTAACAAAGGTTCCCATCTAGTAATGAATATATAGTACGAAAGTATTCAAATTGGTCAAATCTATGATGATGTGGCAACCACCATCTAGTTTATGATAAAGTTTTTTGACATGAATTCCTGTGATTCGTATTGGATATCCTCCATTACTCCTTTTTTATATGGGCACTGTAGTTCAGCATGCGCTTTTGATTTTTACTTTGCCTGTAAGCACGAACATTCGGTTCGGTACATGCTGAACTGGAGGATTATGTTTTGTATAAATTCTATGGTATAACCCTATACTTCTGAAAATATAAGTGTCGGTAGTCTTTAGACGTTGCTTTAATGAGCCCCAGGATTTTACCCTCTTTGTCAAGTTCTTTTACCTGTTTTGATAAGTTGCCTCCAAATAGTAATATTGGTGGTTTGGAGGTTCCAGGTTTGCATAGGCCTGCAAATTAGGGTCTAAAGCCGGTTGGATGGCACTTCTTCTAATGCTGTTTACTCGTATTGGTACAGGTAGTTGCAAAAGAAAGCCAGTGCATCCTGGTGATCTTGTGCCATGTCTTTTTTGTTTATTGTGCGGGCGAAACCCGTAATTCCCGCTGTTAGGACTTTCAGAACTTTCTGTTGTTTCAAGTCCCTGGCTCTGCCATGTTTTCAAATACACTGGTTGACACTGGGAACATTCAGTGTTTTGCAGTTCCCTGATGGTAAGTGTCTTCTAATAGGTTTTCTTGCACCCCATGTGCACTAGGGGTATGTTCTGCACCCCTCTTCAGGTTCAGCCCAGAATTGACCCCCTATACTCCCCTCTGATGAGGGAGAAACACTGTGCAGCCCTACAAGAGGTACTGCTGTAGGACTTACTAGCTGCCCCCTGTGACTGGTCTCCATCTCCCGGAGCCTGCCACTTACCTGCTCCAACAGCTGCTCCAGCTGGCTCCGATGCTCTCGGGCACTGGCCACTCGCTGCTGCTTCAGTTCCTGCAGCCGCTCCAATCGGCTCCAATGCTCATGGTCACTGGCCGTCGTGGCTGCTCCTGAAGCCGCTACTCCTGAAGCCGCTCCTGCTCCAGTTCCTGCAGCCGCTCCAACCGGCTCCAATGCTCACGGGCACTGGCCATCGCGGCTGCTCCTGAAGCCGCTCCTGCTCCAGCTCCTGCAGTCAGCCCCGGATTGACCCTCCGTGCTCCCCTCTGATGAGGGAGAAACACTGTGCAGCCCCACAAGAGGTACTGCTGTGGGGCTTACTAACTGCCCACTGTGGCTAGCCTCCATCTCCCGGAGCCTGCCACGTTGGAGTATTTCCTCCAGCAGCCGCTCCAACTGGCTCTTATGCTCTCGGGCACTGGCCGCTCGCGGCTGCTGCTGATCCTGCAGCCGCTCCAACCGGCTCCAATTCTCACGGGCACTGGCTGTCGCAGCTGCTTTGTTCCCCGCTCCCAGCCGCTCCAACCGGCCCCAATGCGCACGGGCACTGGCCACTCGCGGCTGCTCCTAAAGCCGCTCCAACCGGCCCCAATGCGCACGGGCACTGGCCGCTCGCGGCTATTCAGAGTCGGACTCATCGGAGTCAACGACTCTGTTGGTTTTTTGCTTCGCTCTACCGCCCGGCCGTGGCCGGTGCGGGAGCGAAGTCGGACACAGCTGTTCCCATTTCGGGAGATTGGCGTGCCGTTGGCTGCTGCTGTCGGCTGCCCGCAACTCCGCGGTTCTCCCCCGCCAGCTTTCCCGCAGCCTTCGTGGATCTGGTCCATGTCTCCATCTGTAAGGTAAGTGGAAGGAACGCAGAGTCTCCTTACCTGCTGTTCCCGACTTTCAATTCTGGAACGCAGAGTCTCCTTACCTGCTGTTCCCGGCTTTCAATATTTGCCGCTAAGGTTCCCCCCTGCTGTGACTCGTTGCAATGCGTGTAGCGATATGACACGCATGCGTCCTGGCGGGGTTCTTCACGTAGTCACTCACGTGACTCCGAAGTAAAATTCCCGGGATGGCGGGACTGTCATAAGCTGAGAGAATGGACCGGCTGGGCTAATACACTGGAGTTTAGAAGGATGAGAGGTTATCTCATTGAACCATATAAGATTGTTAAGGGTTTGGACACGCTAGAGGCAGGAAACATGTTCCTGATGTTGGGGAAGTCCAGAACCAGGGGCCAGAGAATAAGGAGTAAGCCATTTAGAACGGAGACGAGGAAACACTTTTTCTCACAGAGCATTGTGAGTCTGTGGAATTCTTTGCCTCAGAGGGCAGTGGAGGCAGTTTCTCTGGATGCTTTCAAGAGAGAGCTAGATAGGGCTCTTAAAAATAGCGGAGTCAGGGGATAAGGGGAGAAGGCAGGAACGGGGTACTGATTGGGGATGATCAGCCATGATCATATTAAATGGCGGTGCTGGCTCGAAGGGCCGAATGGCCTACGCCTGCACCTATTGTCTATTGTCTATCTTCGGTGCAAACCTGCAGCTATACATTTACCAGAATGGTGCCTGGTTTAAAGAGTATTAGCTACAAGGGGAATTGGACAAACTTGGATTGTTTTATCTGGAATGCCAAAGGCTGAGAAGAGACCAGGTAAGATTGTATAACATTATGAGAGGCAGAGGGTGTAGACAGTCAATAATATAATATTTTGCAAACAGGTAACAACAATGTTGGAACAGAGCAAGACAATCCAAAAACATTCTTGGGGATGAAGGGCAAATTAACTGACATTTCAGTGCAATATTGAAACCTTGTTCAAGATGGCATGACATGTAACATCAGGGCAAATATGTCCTCAGCATTCAGAGATTAAACACTGAAATTCTAAGAATAACAAATTGCAAAGTTAGATGAAGAAAAAGAGCAGGTTATTGGTTTTGTCAGCTTACGAGAGACAGCACTACCCTGACAACATACCATACCCATTGAACACATTAGCGCACATGTTTCCCATAACAGATCAAAATGATGTGTTGAATCAGAAATGCTGAACAGTCCAAAGTAACTCATCATTCACATTATGAATGCTCCCTTCAATCAGTGATCTCCCTCATTTCTAACGGCCTGGTTCTTGGCAGTCGATCAAGCTTCTGACTTTCCTCTGCCAATTCAATAAGCCTCAAGGTCTATTGAAATATTGTATCAAATGCATCGACACAAGGAATACAAACTTTGTAAGAATAAAGTGAAAATATCACTTCCAAATGTTTGGGCAAGGCCACAGCATCTTCCCCACGCCTCCCATGCAGACACTTGTTGTAGGGTCTTTAGCCAGATAACAAATAAGGCAGATGATTGAAATTGGGTGGCACGGTGATGCAGCGGTAGTTGTGACTTACAGCGCCTGAGATAAGGTCCCGCACGGGAGACTGGTGACTAAAATTAGAGCACATGGTATTGGGGGTAGGGTGTTGACATTGATTGATTGATTATACCTTTAATAATCCTTTACAGGAAATTACAGTGCCACGACAGCTTCAAGACAGACATAACACCACACATTTCCTCAAATAGCTTCCATACTTAACAAGTTAAAATACAAGTTAAAATACAAGTTAAAATACAATTAATGAAAAAAAGTGCAGTTATTTATGCGCATTATATAACCTTATAGCAGCTGGTATACAAAACTTCCTATGTCTCTCAGTTTTGCACATTGGTGCAATCAGTCTCTGACTGAAGATGCTGCTCTTGATCACCTTCAGGGCATGGAGTGTGTGAGTGGGGTTGGTCATTATTGAACCCAGTTTGTTCAGAGTTCTGGCCTCTGCCACCTGCTGGACCGTTCGTTGCTCAGCCCCGACCACTGAGCCGGCCTTCCTGATCAGCTTGTCCAGTCTGTTTTTGTCCGCTATGCGGGCGCCATCTCCCCAACAAGCCACAGCAAAAAACAGAGCACTGGCCACCACTGAATGGTAGACACTGCACAGTAGGGGTTGGCAGATATTAAATGACCTCAGCCTCCTTAAAAAATACAGTCGGCTTTGTCCCTTCCTGTACACCGCCTCCATATGACACTTCCAGTCCAGCTCACTGTCAAGCTGCACACCAAGGTACCTGTGGTTGGCGACCACCTCCACCTCAGTGCCACCTCAGAGGACATGGATAGAAAATTGGTTGGAAGACCGTAAGCAAAGAATAGAAGTGAACAGGTCCCTTTCAGAATGGCAGGCAGTGGTGAAGGAGTGCCGCAAGGCTCGGTGTTGGGGCCGCAACTGTTTACCATATATATTAATGATTTGGAAGAGGGAATTAGGAGCAACACTAGCAAGTTTGCGGATGACACAAAGCTGAGTGGCAGTGGGAACTGTGAAGAGGACGTTAGGAGGTTGCAGGGTGACCTGGACAAGTTGAGTGAGTGGGCAGATGCGTGGCAGATGCAGTATAATATAGATAAATGTGAGGTTATCCACTTTGGTGGCAAAAACGAGGGGACAGATTATTATCTCAATGGGAGGTACACAAAATTGCTGGGGAAACTCAGCGGGTGCAGCAGCATCTATGGAGCGAAGGAAATAGGCGACGTTTCGGGCCGAAACCCTTCTTCAGACAGGTCCTTTATCTCAATGGGGTTAGGTTAGGTAAGGTGGAGGTACAGCGAGACCTGGGTGTCCTTGTACACCGGTCACTATAAGTTGGCGTGCAGGTGCAGCAGGCAGTGAAGAAAACTAATGGAATGTTGGCCTTCATAACAAGAGGATTTCAGTATAGGAATAAAGAGGTTCTTCTGCAGTTGTATAGGGCACTGGTGAGACCACATCTGGAGTATTGTGTACAGTTTTGGTCTCCTAATTTGAGGAAGAACATCCTTGTGATTGAGGCAGTGCAGCGTGGGTTCATGAGATTGATCTCTGGGATGGCGGGACTGTCATATGACAAAAGATTGAAAAGACTAAGCTTGTATTCACTGGAGTTTAGAAGGATGAGTGGGTATCTTATAGAAACATATAAAATTATAAAAGGATGCAGGAAAAATGTTCCCAATGTTGGGCGAGTCCAGAACCAGAGGCCACAGTCTTAGAATAAAGGGGAGGTCATTTAAGACTGAGGTGTGAAAAAACTTTCCTGCCACAGACGGCAGTGGAGGCAAATCACTGGATGGATTTAAGAGAGAGATAGATAGAGCTCTAGGGGCTAGTGGAGTCAAGGGATATGGGGAGAAGGCAGGCACAGGTTATTGATAAGGGACGATCAGCCATGATCACAATGAATGGTGGTGCTGGCTCGAAGGGCCGAATGGCATCCTCCTGCACGTATTTTCTATCTATATTACTAAAAGTCTGATCTTGACCGCTTTTGGCCCACTGTGCTGCGATTTCAGAGAGAACGCCGCCACCTACGTCCGTCATTTTTTGCCACCTCCGCCTCCTGGACCAGAGGAGTTTTTCCCATCAATGAAAAATCAGAGAGATATTAATGTTTTTTTAAAAATCGCCATTCTCTCTGCTGCTCCCACTGGCGACCGGGGGGAGGGACTATAAAACCCGGAAGTGTACTCCCTCACTCAGTCCCTGCCAGACCCAGGAAGCGAGAGGGTCACGGCTCTTTGAGCTGCGAATAACACCGAATGCACGTCTACTCCACGGTGAGTCCCCTCGATGCGGCTGTAAAGTGGCTGCTGCCCAATTGTTTTTGGTTGTCAGATGGTTGCTGCCCAATTGTTTGCCTTGCCTTTTTTTAAAGTTTGTGTTCACGAAATGAATGTTGGTTGTCGGGTGGCTGCTGCCCAATTGTTTGCCTTGCCTTGCCTTTTTTTAAAGTTTGTGTTCACAAAATGAATTTTGGTTGTCAGGTGGCTGCTGCCCAATTGTTTGCCTCGCCTTTTTAAAAAGTTTGTGTTCACAAAATGAATTTTGGTTGTCAGGTGGCTGCAGCCAAATTGTTGCCTCGCCTTTTAAAAAGTTTGTGTTCACAAAATGAATTTTGATTGTTGGGTGGCTGCAGCCAAATTGTTTGCCTTGGGTTGGCTTTTAAAATCGTTGCAACAGTTGGCTGCCAGTTCAAGAATCCATTCGGCCCCCAATGTCTATATTAGCCCTCTGGAAACCAGTACCTTCGGCCCGCAACACCCATACTACTGCAACAGAAAGCCCCCCCCCCCCCCCCCCCCCACTGGCGAGCAATATTGGAATTGGTGGAGAGGTGGAATATTGCATTGGTGACCAGCCCTCCCGTGTGATGCTGGGACCCAACGGGTCCCACTTAGTCTAATGTTACTATGTTACTATGTTAGACCCGGATTGGATCTTGACTGGGTGCTGTCTATACGGAGTTTGTACGTTCTCCCAGTGTCCTGCGCAGGTTTTCTCCGAGATCTTCGGTTTCCTCCCACACTCCAAAGACATACAGGTTTGTAGGTTAATTGGCTTGGTATAAATGTAAATTATCCCCAGTGTGTGTAGGATAGTGTTAGTGTCCAATGGTCGGTGTGGACTCGGTGGGCCTAAGGGCCTGTTTCTGCACTGTATCTCTACACTAAACTAATATGCAAATAATTTATAAGTAGTCCAAGTAATTCACTGAAAATACAGGGAAGTATCAGTGGAAAAGTATGGTTAGCCAACGATGATGTGTTAGAATTGAGTAGATCGCAGGGCGGCATGGTGGCACAGCTGGTAGAGCTGCTGCCACACAGCGCCATAGACCCAGGTTCGAACCTGACCTCGGCTGCTATCCATGTGGAGTTTACACGTTCTCCCTGTGACCACGTGGGTTTCCAGTGCTCCAATTTCTTCCCACATCCCAAAGATGTGCGGGTTTGTAGGTTACTTGGCCCTCTGTAAATCGCCCCTTGTGTCTAGAGAGTGGATATAAAAGTACGTTAACATGAAACAAGTGTGAACGGTCGGCAAGGGCTTGGTGGGATGAAGGCGCTTGTTCCCATGCTGTCTCTTTCAATCTGGTGACCAATCTGAATCTAAAGAGCAATCTATGTGTCATAATTTGTCATCTCTGAAGTAGCTCGATTGATTCATGTATCCATTCCATCCTTGAATTAAATATAACGATCAGCACAGCGGTGGAGTTGGTGCCTCACAGCGCCAGAGACCCGGGTGCAATCCTGACTACGGGTGCTGTCTGTATGGAGTTTCTCCCCATGACCACAAGGGTTTTCCCACAATCCAAAGACATACAGGTTTGTAGGCTAATTGGCTTGGTATAAGTGTCAATTGTACCTGTTGAGTGTGAGATAGTGCTAGTGTCAGCATGGACTCTGCGGGCTGAAGGGCCTGTTTCTGCGCTGCATCTCTAAACTAAAGTGAAAGAACATTTTATTTTTGGAGAAATTGGATTATACATTCAGAATTAGAGGTGGAATTAGACAAAATTTGCCAGAAGCTGGTCTGGATGAACATCTAAGCAGTGGAGGTTCTTTGAGTTTGTTCCACAGTTGTGTTCATCCATGATTGTTCCAGGATAATTTGTCAAAACATTGACTAATCCCATTCCTAGGATTATCAAATCACACTTATGCCTCTGGATGGGGATTTAGATATCAATTATCAGTCAAGGGTTATTGATGACAGGAGGCCTCAATGGACATTCAGGGAAAAGGCATAAGAATAAGGAAGGTTTATTCAAAGACCGTGTTATAGACAATAGACAATAGACAATAGGTGCAGGAGTTGGCCATTCGGCCCTTCGAGCCAGCACCGCCATTCAATGTGATCATGGCTGATCATCCCCAATCAGTACCCCGTTCTTGCCTTCTCCCTATATCCGCTATCTCCCCTGACTCCGCTATCTTTAAGAGCCCTCTCTCTTGAAAATATCCAGAGAACCGACCTCCACCTCCCTCTGAGGCAGAGAATTCCACAGACTCACAACTCACAGCCATTGATAAAATGCAGCGTAGGTTTACAAGGTTAATTCTCGGGATGGCGGGACTGTCATATGCTGAGAGAATGGAGCAGCTGTGCTTGTACACTCTGGAGTTTAGAAAGATGAGAGGAAATCTCATTGAAACATATAACATTGTTAAGGGCTTGGACTCGCTAGAGGCAGGAAACATGATCCCGATGTTGGGGGAGTCCAGAACTAGGGGGCACAGTGTAAGAATAAAAAGTAAGCCATTTTAGAACGGAGACGAGGAAACACTTTTTCTCACAGAGAGTGGTGAGTCTGTGGAATTCTCTGCCTCAGAGGGTGGTGGAGGCAGGTTCTCTGGATGCTTTCAAGAGAGAGCTAGATAGGGCTTTTAAAAATAGTGGAGTCAGGGGATATGGGGAGAAGGCAGGAACGAGTTACTGATTGGGGATGATCAGCCGTGATCACATTGAATGGCGGTGCTGGCTCGAAGGGCCAAATGACCTATTGTCTATTGTCTATTGTGTATTGTCTCTGTGAGAAAATGTGTTTCCTCGTCTCTGTTCTAAATGGCTTATCCTTTATTTTTAAACTGTGGCCCCTGGTTCTGGACTCCGTCAATATCAGGAACATGTTTCCTGCCTCTAGTGTGTCCAAACCCTTAACAATCTTATATGTTTCAATAAGATAACCTCTCATCCTTCTAAACTCAAGAGTGTACAAGCCCAGCTGCTCCATTTTCTCAGCATATGACAGTCCCTCCATCCCGGGAATTAACCTTGTAAACCTACGCTGGGATCCCTCAATAGCAAGAATGTCCTTCCTCAAATTAGGGGACCAAAACTTCACACAATACTCCAGGTGTGGTCTCACTAGGGCCCTGTACAACTGTAGAAGGACCTCTCTGCTCCTATACTCCTCCTCTTGTTATGAAGGCCAAAATGCCATTCGCTTTCTTCACTGCCTGCTGTACCCGCTTGCTTACTTTCATACAAAACCAACAGGTATAAAGAAGGTGATTGAAGATGAATAACGGACAGCATTGTGGTGCAGCGGTAGAGTTGCTGCCTTACAGCGTTTGTAGCACCGGAGATCCGGGTTCAATCCCAACTATGGGTGCGGTTTGTGTGGAGTTTGTACGTTCTCTCCATGGCCTGTGTGAGTTTTCTCCGAGATCTTTGGTTTCCTCCCACACTCCAAAGACGTACAGGTATGTATGTACATTGGCTTGGTAAATGTAAAAATTGTCCCAAGTGAGTGTAGCGCAGTGATAATATGCAGGTATCATTGGACGGCGCGGACCCGGTCAGCCGAAGGACCTTTTTCTGCGCTGCATAAACTAAACTAAAAACAATGAAAGAAATACACAGTACAATCGACATATATATGGTAAGGGTCTCGTTTATGTAGGGATATATTGAGCACACAGAGGGGATACTGTCACTTCACAGGGTTCAGTGTGCTCTGCACTGACCAGTGGGGCTATATATTGGATTGCACAGGATGATCTGGGTTACTTGGAATAACTGATAATGTACGGTATAGTTATGCTTTGTAGCATTAATGTGTCTCTAAAGCTACAGAAAATAAGAATGTCGTTGTTTCGTTCCCAGCGCATATGAGAATTATACACTCTTATAAGTTCATATGTGATAGGAGCAGAATTCGGCCATTCGGCCCATCAAGTCTACTCCGCCATTCAACCATGGCTGGTCTATCTCTCCCTCTCAACCCCATTCTCCTGCCTTCTCCCCATAACCCCTGACACCCGTACTAATGAAGTCCCCCCTCATCTCCTGATATTGTGGTCAATGTATGCAGGGCAGTCCCGGTAGACTGGTGAAGGTGATCACCGGATACGGAGAGCTATGACATGGTCCCAGATGATGGTGACTGAGCAACCAGTGATGGCTTTCCCCCCTTCACCAGTTTTGAAGACTCATTTAAGTGCAGGCGCAGTTGTGCTAAACTCATTTTGAAACATAGAAACATCGAAAATAGGTGCAGGAGGAGGCCATTCGGCCCTTCGAGCCAGCACCGCCATTCATTGTGATCATGGCTGATCGTCCCCAATCAATAACCCATGCTTGCCTTCTCCCCATATCCCTTAACTCCACTAGCACATAGAGCTCTATCTAACTCTCTCTTAAATCCATCCAGTGACTTGGCCTCCACTGCCCTCTGTGGCAGGGAATTCCATAAATTCACAACTCTCTGGGTGAAAAAGTTTTTTCTCACCTCAGCCTTAAATGACCTCCCCTTTATTCTAAGACTGTGGCCTAGGTTCTGGACTCGCTCAACATTGGGAACATTTTTCCTGCATCTAGCTTGTCCAGTCCTTTTATAATTCTGCCAGGCATCTGCCCACTCACTCAACCTGTCCAGGTCACCCTAAAACCTCCTAACATCCTGTGCTCGCTTCGGCAGCACATATACTAAAATTGGAACGATACAGAGAAGATTAGCATGGCCCCTGCGCAAGGATGACACGCAAATTCGTGAAGCGTTCCATATTTACAAAAAAAACAAAAAAAAACCTCCTAACATCCTCTTCACAGTTCACACTGCCAACCAGCTTTGTGTCATCTGCAAACTTTCCAGTGTTGCTCCTAATTCCCTCTTCCAAATCATTAATAAATATGGTAAACAGTTGCGGCCCCAACATCAAGACTTGCGGCATTCCACTCGCCACTGCCTGCCATTCTGAAAAGGATCCGTTCACTCCTACTCTTTGCCTCCGGTCTGCCAACCAATTATCTATCCATGTCAACACCCTACCCCAATACCATGTGCTCTAATTTTAGTCACCAGTCACCCATGCGGGACCCTATCAAAGACTTTCTGAAAGTCTAGATACACTACATCCACTGGCACCCCTTCATCCATTTTACTTGTCACATCCTCAAAAAATTCCAGAAGATTAGTCAAGCATGATTTCCCTTTCATATATCCATGTTGACTTGGACTAATCCTTTTACTGCTATCCAAATGCCCCTTTATTACCTCTTTAATAATTGACTCCAGCATCTTTCCCACCACCGAAGTCAGGCTAACTGGTCTGTAATTCCCCGTTTTCTCTCTCTCGCTCCTTTCTTGAAAAGTGGGATAACATTAGCTATCCTCCAATCCACAGGAACTGATCCTGAATCTATTGAACATTGGAAAATGATCACCAATGCGTCCACTATTTCTAGAGCCACCTCCCTGAGGACCCTGGGATGCAGACCATCAGGTCCAGGGGATTTATCATCCTTCAGTCCCATTAGCCTACCCAATACTATTTCTCGCCTAATGAAAATTTATTTCAGTTCTTCTACCCCCTTAGATCCTCTGTCCAACAGTAAATCTGGGAGATTGTTTGTGTCTTCCTTAGTGAAGATAGATCCGAAGTACCTATTCAACTATTCTGCCATTTCCTTGTTGCCCGTAATAATTTCATCCGTGTCTGCCTTCAAGGGACCCACATTTGACTTTGCTACTCTTTTTCCCTTAACATATCTAAAGAAGCTTTTACTGTCCTTCTTTTATATTCCTGGCCAGCTTCCCCTCGTACTTCATCTTTACAGCCCGTATTGCCCGCTTTGTTTCCTTCTGTTGTCCTATGAAAGTTTCCCAATCCTCTGGCTTCTGGCTACTCTTTGCTGTGTTATACATCTTTTCTTTTAGTTTTATTCTATCCCTAACTTCTCTTGTCAGCCACGGTTGCCTCCTACTCCCCTTAGAATCTTTATTCCTATTTGGAATGAAATGATTCTGCGTCTTCCGGATTATGCCCAGAAATTCCTGCCATTGCTGTTTCACCCTCATTCCTGCTAGGATCCCTTTCCGGTCTACCTTGGCCAGCTCCCCTCTCATGCCTTCATAGTCCCCTTGGTTCAACTGCATCACTGACACTTCCGATTTAACCTTCTCCTTCTCAAATTGCAGATTAAAACTAATCATATTATGATCACTACCAGCGGCGGACTGGCCAGGGTGTCAGCTTGCCCGATGGCAAGTGGGCCCCTGATGAAGTGGGCCCCCTTTGTCTCCTGGCAACCAATATTTTTAGACCCAGTCTGCTACTGATCACTACCTCCAAGCGGTTCCTTTACCTCGAGTTCTCTTATCATATCTGGTTCATTGGACAACACTAAATCCAAAATTGCCTTTTCTCTGGTCGGCTCCATTACAAGCTGCTCTAAGAATCCATCTCGGAGACATTCTACAAACTCTCTTTCTTGGTGTCCTGAACCAACCTGATTTTCCCAGTCTATCTGCATATTGAAATCCCCCATCACCATAGTGGCATTACCTTTGTTACATGCCAGTTTTAACTGCTGTTGCAACTTACACCCTACATCCGGGCTATTATTTGGGGGTCTGTAGATAACACCAATTAGTGTCTTCTTGCCTTTACAATTCCTCAACTCAATCCACAGTGACTCTACCTCGTCAGTCCCTATGTCTTCTCTCACAAGAGACTGAATTCATTCCCTCACCAGCAGAGCTACACCCCCTCCTCTGCCCACCTGCCTGTCCTTTCTATAGGGTGTATAACCCTGAATATTAAGTTCCCAGGCCCGATCCTCCTGCAGCCACGTCTCAGTAATCCCCACAATGTCATATCTGCCAACCTCTAACTGAGCCTCAAGCTCATCCACTTTACTTCTTATACTTTGCGCATTCATATACAATACTTTTAATACCTTTACGCATCTCATCTTTCACATCGATCCCTATTACACTTGGCCATACTCTCCCATCCCTTTGTGAGCTCCCTTTCCCTTTAATTCCGGGGTCATTAACCATCCCTTTACACTCTTTCCCTTTAACTCCATTCTCGACTATCCCATTTGACACCCCCCCCCCCCCCCCCCCATGCAGTTGAAAACCACCCGTGTAGCAGTGGCAAACCTGCCCGCCAGAATGCTGGCCCCCCACCTGTTAAGATGCAATACGTCCCTTTGTACAGTTCCCCCTTACTCCAAAACAGATCCCAGTGATCTAAGAATCTAAATCCCTGCCCCCTGCACCAGTTCCTCAGCCACACATTCAGGTCCCATATCTCCCTGTTCCTGCTCTCGCCAGCACGAAGAACAGGAAGCAAACCGGAGATAACAACCCTGGAGGTCCTGCTTTTTTCTGAGCTCTCTAAAGTCACGCTGCAGAATATTCATCCCCTTCTTTCCGACATCGTTTGTGCCGACATGCGCTACACCTTCTGGCTGTTCACCATCGCCCTTGAGGATTTTCTGCACTCTGTCCATGAAATCCTGGATCCTGGCACCAGGAAGGCAGCACACCATCCTTGAATCCCGTCTGTTCCCGCAGAAACCCCTGTCCGTACCTCTCACAATGGAGTCTCCAACTACAACGGCATTGCCTGATGTTGGCCTCTTTGGTTTTGGCTCAACAGCCCTTTTTGCTTCCAAGCCAGTCCGCCGCTCAATGTGATAATGTCTTCTGTCCCGACAGCTTCTAAGTGGGTGAACCTGTTCACAAGAGGTACAACACCCGGGGACCTTTGCATTCCATGTCTCCCTCCCTTTCTCAACGTCACCCACCTTCTCTCTTCCAGTACCTTAGGTGTAACAATCTTCCTGTAGGACTTGTCGAGGAACGACTCAGTTTCTCAGACGAACCTGAGGTCATCCACTTGCTTCTCCAGTTCCCCAACACGGTCCTTCAGCTGCTGTTTAAAGGTGCTGACTCCTCTTACTGGGTTTCTTTATACAAAGGATGACGAGCTGTTTTCATGTGGTGCCTGTCTCATCTGAATACCGTGGAACTGTGGAGTGGGCAGCAGAGATGAGGAGCAAGGCAGGTGGTGTAAACAGCAGCGTTAGTGTGGGTGAGTGAGTCCTCCTTGTGGTGTGTAGAGGAAGGCAGGCAGTGGTGGAATGACCATGGTGGGAGAGGCTGTGCATTGATGAGGTGTGCAGTGTGTGTGGGTAGGCTTTGGCTCGAGAGGCTTCGGCTAGGAGGCTGAGCAGAGGGTGACACCAAGAGGGCAGCATGGTTGCGCAGCCGTGTGCTGTCTGTACGGAGTTTGTATGTTCTCCCCGTGACATGTGTGGGTTTTCTCCGAGATCTTCGGTTTCCTCCCGTCTTCCCTCCAAAGACGTGCAGGTTTGCAGGTTTGCAGGTTAATTGGTTTGGTGTATGTGTAAATTGGCCCTAGTGTGTGTAGGGTAGTGTTAATGTATGGGGATCGCTGGTCGGCACGGACTCGGTGGGCCGAAGGGCCTGTGTCCACCCTGTATCTCTAAACTAAACTAAACTAAAGATCGGGCAAGGTCCGGTCTTTTTGCAACGTCCTATATCTCAGTGCAGTTGAGATGGACGTTCGGGCAGTGGTAGGCTCATCCTGCGGGATGTGGAGGTCAGCAACACTTCCTGTGTCCAGACGAACACACCTGTGGGAGGTGCGTCAGCTTGCAGCTCCCGACTGACCGCATGAGGAAACTGGAGAATAAGGACTTCATAGATGAGAGTCATAGTGAGGTGGTCACACCTAGGGTGCATGCAGAAAGTAGAAGCGTGACCACCAGAGACTGCAGCAATACCCCATGGACATTCCCCTTGAAAACAAACACACCCTTTAGGATCCTGTTGGGCGATGGCTGTTGAGAGAGAGCAGCAGCAGGCAGGTCTCTAGCACTGGCCCTGGGTCGAAACACAATGGGGAACGGTGAAAGCTTAGTGATTGTGATAGAAGACTCGTTGGTTAGGGGGGCAGACAGGAGATTCAGAGGGTGAGAAATATAAAAGATGATGATCACCTTGTTGGGAGTGCATTACAGCCCCCAAATGTCTACAGGAATTAGCTGGGAGTTTGCTGGCAACTGCAAAATGTAGTATTGGGATTTGAACTTTCCCAATATAGACTGGGACTGTCAGAGTGCCAAGGGCTTAGACGGGGTGGAATTTATCAAATGTGTTCAGGAACGTTTAGGAATGTGTTTCAGGCACTACATGGGAGAGGGCAATGCTGGATCTATTCTTGGGAAATTGGGAAGGGCAAGTGATGGAAATATAGCTGGGCGAGGCTCCTGGGACCAGCCACCACCGTCCCGTTAGACTTTAAATAGTTGTTGATAAGGAATGGATTGCGTGCGACAAAAGCTTTTCACTGTACCTCGGTACACGTGACAATAAACTAAACTGACAGGGTTAGTTCACAAATCGAAACTCTATTGGATCAAAACCTGTTATAATAGTACTTAAGAGGAACATGATCAAGTTGTTTGGAGCAGGCCTTGCCAACAGTGAGATGTCCATGAAGTGGGATGCTTTTAAAACTGGGATAGTGAGAGTTCAAGGTGTGCATGTTCCTGTTAGAGGGAAGGGGAAGGTAGGTGGGAGTAAGGAACCTTAAATGTGAGAGAAATTAAGACTCTAGTCAATGCTCTCGACATGGTCCAGGTATAGGCAGTGGGAATCAAGTGCATCCCTGGAGGAGTTTCGCGAACCGAAGAGCTAACTTGAGAAATAAATTAGGAGAGCAAAAATGGAGCAGGAGTAAGATCTGGCAGATTAACTTAAGGAGGATCCATAGAGATTTTGTAAGTCTCAGATCTAATAGATCAGGTAGACGAACAGAGTTTCTTGCCAAGAGTAGGGGAATCGAGAACCAGAGGACAGTTTAATTTAGTTTAATTTAGTTTAGTTTAGCGATACAACATGGAAACAGGCCCTTCGGCCCACCGAGTCCACACCGACCAGTGACCACCCGTAAACTCAGTGCTATTTTTGTAGGTGCCAGAGCTGTCAAACGGGCGTCATTTCAGGTTTTGCTTGCGGGGGGTGCAAGCTAGTCTTCCAAGAGGGTCGAACAAGATCATAGCCTATCACTACATCCCAGTGCATAACTAGTACAATACAACATATAATACTTAATTTAATAATATGACAAAATATTGCACGATTGCCCTCACTAATGACCATGAAATATAATTATCAAGCAAGTAAAGAAAAAGACGGTGATCATTTATTTTTACCGCGGTGCCGGCCCGGCACCAACTCACCCTGACTCTCCCACAACTCTGGGCCATCTCACACACACACACACACACACACACACACACACACACACACACACACACACACACACACACACACACACACACACACACACACACACACACACAAACTCACACACACACACTCATACATACACACGCATACACACACACACACACACACACACACACACACATACATACACTCACTCACACTCACACATACTCACACACACTCACACTCACACATACTCACACACACTCACACTCACTCACCCACTCACTCACTCACTCACACACACACACTCACTCACTCACCCACCCACTCACCTAATTCAAATAACCTACAAACCTGTACGTCTTTGGAGTGTGGGAGGAAACCAGAGCACCCAGAGAAAACCCACGCAGGTCACGTGGGGAACGTACAAATTCCATACAGACAGCACCCGTAGTCGGGATCGAACCCTGGTCTCTAGCGCTGTAAAGCAGCAACTCTACCGCTGTGCCACAGTGCCGCTACTCCGTTTAAGGTGAGATGGGATAGATTTAATAGGAACCTGAGGGCCAACTTTTTCACACAAAGAGTGGTGGGTGTATGGAACGAGTTGCTGGATTGAACCCTGGTCTCTGGTGCTGTGTGACAGCAACTCGACCAGCTGCACCACTGTGCTGCCCCTTTATATTATATATTTGGAAATATACATTTCCATGCTTTGTTCTTGCTGGATGTAAATTCTAGAACTCCCCAATAACTCAATAACTATGTGATGGGCTTCACCAGAAGGACTGCAAGTGGTTCAGAGTATTAGTTCAACAACACCTTCTCAAGGCCAGTTCAGGGATGTCCCATTGTGGCACTCAAATCCTAGAAGTGCATAAGTAAAAAAATAAAACACCGTTGACCTATAACAGCAATGAAGCTTATTCACTCTCCCATCGATCTAGGCTTCCACTGACCTGCCCCTGTCATTTACCCACAATTGCCTTAGGCTGTGACCATAGATAGAACATAGCACAGCACAGGAACAGGCCCTTCGGCCCACAATGTTTGTGCTGAATGTGATGCCAAGATAAATTGATCTCATCTGCCTGTACATGATCCATGTCCCTCTATCCCCTGCACTTCCATGTGCCTATCTAAAAGCCTCCTAAACACCACTATCGTATCTGCCTCCACCACCGCTCCTGGCAATGCGTTCCAGGCCCCCACTAACCTCTGTGTAAAAAACGCCCCACACATCTCCATTAAACATTTCCCCCTCTCACCTTATAGCTATGCTCTCTAATGTTGGATATTTCCACGCTGGGAAAAAAGGTTCTGACTGTTTACCCTATCTAGGACATTCAAGAATGTGAACCCAACTGTCAGGGCAATGGAATGGTGGATGGGCAGTATGTAGTCCCACCATGTACCAATGTCAATGATCAGGAAGCAATCCTTCCCCCAGGACACCCGCACCCCTTAATGGATGGGATCCCTTACACTCCCTCAGGTCTGACAGAAGGTCTCTATCCGAAACGTCACCTCTCCATGTCCTTCACAGATGCTACCTGACCTGCAGAGATACTCCAGCACATTGTACCCATCCACGTTCTCCAGAGATGCTGTCTCACCCATTCAGTTGCTCCAGCACTCTGCCTTTTTTTGCAAACCAGCATCTGCAGTTCCTTGTTTCCATGCCCCTTAAAAGCCTGTCCCACTTGGGCGTCATTTGCGCGTCACGCAAATGGCGAGCGAAGATTTTGTATATCCCAAAATCCTGAAGCATGACCTGAGGCGCCGTGCGCGTGTCGTGTGTCGTGACGCGTAAATTATGTTGCGTAAATCACGCGCAAATGACGCCCAAGTGGGACAGGCCCTTAACACCCACTGAATGTCCATGTGTCTGTCTAAAAACCTTTTTAAGGCCACAATCGTATATGCCGCCACCACCACCTCTGGCAATGAACAGTAACTGATAATTCAGATGTTGCACAAATATGACAGGCATGCAATATATTGAGTATGTGTAGGAAGAAACAGCAGATGCTGGTTTGAACCGAAGATAGACACAAAATGCTGGACTAACTCAGCGGGACGGGCAGCATCTCTGGAGAGAAGGAATGGGTGATGTTTTGGGGGAGACCCTTCCTCAGACTCTATTTATTGAGGTAGAAGGAATCGTTTGTGAAGAGCAGATCTTGGTTCATTCACCAAGTGGCGCTGGCCATATTTCAAAACAATCCAATTACATTTCTGGATATAGATGGTTTAGTTTAGTTTAGAGATACAACACGGACACAGGCCCTTCAGCCCACCGAGTCCGCATCGACCAGCGACCTCCGCACACTAACACTATCCTACACACACTAGGGACAATTTACAAGTTTACCATGCCAATTAAACTACAAACCTGAACGTCTTTGGAGTGTGGGAGGAAACCGGAACACCTGGAGAAAACCCATGCGGTCACGGGGAGAACGTACAAACTCCGTACAGACTCCGTACAGTACTCAGTTCGCGCCCGAGTCTCTGCCGCTGCCACGCCATTTGCTTGCTGCATTTACAGGGAAGTTCTGCAAAGTGAGTTCCCCTTGAAAATTATCTATAATTACATTGAGTTGAGCTTTGGAAATGAAAATAAATATATTGCTCTACGCTTCCCATCGAGGAAGCCACCAATTCGTGGAGTGGGCTGGGGGAGCTCCTCTCTTTTACAGAACAACTGGAAGCTTTCTTCAGAAACTCATCACCAATTCTATGTCCCTTTTGCCCACCGAGTCCACGCCAACCATTGACCACCTGTCCCCACTAGTTCTATGTTGCCCCCCTACCCATTCACATCCTACACATTGTGAAGGCTGGCACATTGGCAGAGCGGTCAAGTTGCTGCCTCACAGCGCCAGAGACTCGGGTTCAATCCCGACTACGGGTGCTGTCTGTATGGAGTTTGTACGTTCTCCCCGTGACCTGCATGGGTTTTCTCCCAGGTCTTCGTTTTCTTCCAAAGAAATACAAGTTTGTAGGCTAATTGGCTTGGTATAATTGTAAACTGTCCCTAGTGTGGGTAGGGTAGTGTTAGCGTGCGGGGATCGCTGGTCGGCGCGGACTCGGTGGGCCAAAGAGTCTGTTTCCGCACTGTATCTCTAAACTAAACATTCCAATGTGGAATTAACCTCTGCCGTTGAGAGGTGGGAGGAAAACCGTGGCAGCCAGAGATCACGGAGAGAACATGCAAACTCCACGTGGACAGCACCCAAGCTCAGGCTGTTGTTGGCTAGACTGAGACTGACCTCCTCCCACCACCCCACCACCTAAATCTTTGCACACCCTCAAAGCCTTACCACACGTCACTTTATTTTCATGTTTCATGTATTTTATGTTTTTTATGACTGTTGGCAAATTAATTTCCCTCCTGGGATAAAAAAAAGTTCCATCGTATCGTGCCTTATCGGATCGGATCAAACCTATTCAATAAACAATAGACAATAGGTGCAGGAGTAGCCATTTGGCCCTTCGAGCCAGCACCGCCATTCAATGTGATTATGGCTGATCATCCACAATCAGTACCCCGTTCCTGCCTTCTCCCCATATCCTCTGACTCCGCTATTTTTAAGAGCCCTATCTAGCTCTCTCTTGAAAGCATCCAGAGAACCTGCCTCCACCGCCCTCTGAGGCAGAGAATTCCACAGACTCACCACTCTCTGTGAGAAAAAGTGTTTCCTCGTCTCCGTTCTAAATTGCTCACTCCTTATTCTTAAACTGTGGCCCCTGGTTCTGGACTCCCCCAACATCGGGAACATGTTTCCTGCCTCTAGTGTGTCCAAGCCCATAACAATCTTATTCCTTCTCTCCAGAGATGCTGCCTGACCCGCTGAGTTGTCTATATCTCAGGCAGCTCTACTGGCTGTGCCACTGACAAAGGTCAAGGACAAACCACAGGACGGATATGGGTGAGAAGGTCATTGCAGAGCGCGCAGACTGTGAACTGTACAGTGTAACGAGCAGCTAATGCAGATGCAGGCACACTGCAGGGGAACAGGTCTGAACAGAAGGAGTGATTACAGTACATGGGTGGGTGGGTGCCGCACCATGTGGTGTGGAAGACATTGCCAAAGAGCTGGAGTTAATAATCTCCGCTAATGGCATCATCGTGTTTAAAATAAAGAAATCTTCTCATTTAGCACGGGCCATTTCCAGATACTCAGCAACATGGAGCGAGCCACTGCTGACCCTTGAAGGACCATGGACTGACTGGGAGTTGATCGCAGGTACTCTGTGACAGATACCTGTCGTTAGCGACCCGCTCTCCCCGACAAAGCTGTTGGTGTCAGGGCAGAAGCTTCACCAAG
The DNA here is from genome assembly GCF_010909765.2 of Amblyraja radiata. Lineage (NCBI taxonomy): Eukaryota > Metazoa > Chordata > Chondrichthyes > Rajiformes > Rajidae > Amblyraja > Amblyraja radiata. The sequence continues at coordinate 2,254,446 of NC_045989.1, forward strand.
CCGGCCTATCTCTCTGCGGCTCTCCTCAGCCACGGAGACTGACAGGCCGCCAGGCTTGGGACACCGAGGGTTAGCGCCGGAGTTTAGTCAAGAAATACCACATGCATCACAATGAGTCACTCCAGCAGACTCACTGCTCAAAGGTTAATCTAGATGTCAGATTCCCTGACAGCTCTGAAATTGCTTCAGGGCAATGCTCCATCTGAAGTCTTAACGCTGCACTCAATCTTACCCTGGCTTTAGGAAGCGAAAGATTATTTTTGTTGTTTTGCACAATGCCAGATCCAGAGTGAGAGAGAGAGAGTGTGTGTCTGACCAAGTGAGCCTATGCTAGTGTGTGTGTTCATGTGTATGGTTGTGCATGTATGTGTGCGCGTGTTCGTGTGTGTGTGCGGGTGAGGGAGTGAATGAGGGATTGAGTGAGCGAGTGTGCAAATGCATGAGTGTGCGAGTGTGCATGTGTGTTGTGTGTGTGCGCATATGCGATTGAGTGAGGGAGGGTGGGCGAGGGAGTGCGTGATTGAGTGTGCATATGCATGTGTGTGAGGATATGAGTGTGTGTGCATGTGAGTAGATATGTAAGTGTGCATATGTGAGTGTGAACGAGTGTGTATGTGAGTGTGTGTGTGTGTATGTGAGCGAGTGTGTATGTGCGTGTGTGTGTGAGTGTGTATGTGCGTGTGTGAGTGTGTGTGTGTGAGCGTGAGTGTGTGTATGTGTGTGCATGTGAGAGAGTGTGTATGTGCATGTGCATGGGAGAGAGCCTGTGTGTGTGTGTATGTGTGTACATGTGTGAGTGTGTGTGTGAGTGTCTGTGTGTGCGTCTGTGAGTGTGGGTGCATGTGCATGAGTGTGTGTGTCTGTGTGTGAGTGTCTGTGAGTGTGGGTGCGTGTGTGTGTGTATGTGTGTGTGAGTGTGTGTGTACGTTTGTGTGTGAGTGTGTGAGTGAGTGTGAGAGTGTGTGTGTGTGAGTGTGTGTGAGTGTCTGTGAGTGTGTGTGTGTGAGTGTGTGTGAGTGAGTGTGAGAGTGTGTGAGTGTCTGTGAGTGTGTGTATATGTGTGTATTTCTCTGGCCAGTTAAATCTGCCAGAGTGTTCTAGCCCAGAGTGAGCTGTGTAGCTGACTGATGATGAAGCATCTTGGCAAGTTTCCAGTGTGTTCGGTGTCTTGTTTTATTCAGGCTGCGCTTGACTTTGACGACATCCATTGGTTTGTGAAGTGAAGCCGTTCACCATTGTCCCCAGTAAATGCCCCGTCTCTCAGCAACGTTGTGGGACGTACGACCACTGGCACGTGACAGACATCCTTAGCGAGTGATATCATTGCCCTGTGAGGGAGCCAGGTTGCGTGTCTCTGCACAGACTGTGAATGAGGGCAGTGAGAGGGGGCAGTGGGCCGGAGGGCGGCCTGTAGTCCTGCACACGGCTGCTTTACTGAGTCATTCCCACCAACTGCCCAAGCTGCAAGTTAATGCCAGCTCATCACTACATCCGAATTACACTGCACTCCAGGGACTGAGCGGTGAACACACACACACACGCACGCACACACACACACACACACACACACACACACACACACACACACACACACACACACACACACATCACACACACACACATCACACACACACACACACTCTCACACACACACACACACACACATATATATATACACACAGACACATGCATACAAACACACACACACACACGGACACGCACATAGACACACATGCACACAGACCAACACACACATGTACACACAGACACACGTACGCAAGGCAACAGTTCTCCCTCCCGTGATCACACATTCAGTGCAGCCACTGAGAGCAGTGCATTCAGCCAGCTCTCCCCTGTCTCCACGCTCCCCACTCTCATTGAGATGCAGAGCAGGCGGTGGGCACTTGTTGACTCGCCCGGCAACAAGAAAGCTTTCAGTGTGAGAGCGATCTCAGCTTCGTCTACACTTCCACCGCACTCCCAGGCAGCTGCTTCAGTCAATGCAGGGAGAGAGAGGGAGAGAGGGGGGGGAGAGGGACAAGTTAAGGGAGAGGGGAGAGAAAGGGAGAGAGATGTGGGAGAGAGGTGGCGAGGGAGGTGGGAGAGAGAGGGGCGAGGGAGGTGGGAGTGAAGGAGTGTAATCCCTTCATGCACACACGCACACACATCACACACTCACACACACCCTCATACACACATCAACACTCACACATACACCACCCCTCACACACACACAGACACACACCATCACATGCACACATACACACTCACACACACCCTCACATGCACACTCACACACGCACACACACACACACACACACACACACACACCCTCATCACACACACACACCCTCACACGCACACCCTCACACACACACACACACCTAGAGGTCTACCCTGGGATCAGTAAGAATTCAAGATGGAGTGACGGGGGGGGAGTTAGTTTTACCGTGATCTTGCCTTATTGGCCACACAACCAAGTTATGTCACGTGTTTGATAAGCCTTGAGTGTCCCGATCTGAAACATCGTCTGTCCATTTCCCTGCTCAGACCAGAAGGTATTTCTGGGGCAGAGTGTCAGTGGTCAACATTGGCCTCGCTGGCCACTTCTGAACCCACAGATCTGCCCTGGAATGAAGGCACAGAAGCTGCAAGTGCTGAAATCCTGAGTAAAAAAACAAACTGCTGGAAGAACTCAGTGGGTGTACAGAGGGATCTTGGGATCCAAGTCCATAATTCCCTGAGAATGGCAACAGAGTGGACAGCGTTGTAAAGAAGGCATGTGGTACAGTCACCTTCATTGGTCAGGGCTTTGAATAGAAGAGTGAGGAAATAGTGATGCATTTTGATGGGACTTTTGTTCGACCACATGTTGCATTCAGTTCTGGTCGTCCCATTACAGGAAGGAGGTGCAGGATTTGGAGAGGGTGCACATGAGGTTTACCAGAATGATGCCTGGATTAAGGAGTATTGGCTACAGGGAGAGGTTGGACAGACTTGGATAGTTTTCTTTAGAATGCCGGAGTTTGCGGGGAGAACTGATGGAACAAGATACATTTATGAAAAGCATAGACATGGTAGACAGTCAGAACATTTTTTACAGGATGGATAAATTAAATACTTGAGGGCATACCTTTAAGGTGAGAGGTGTTAAGTTTAAATGAGATGGGTGGGTCAAGCTTTTTCCACAGAGGTTGGAGGGTGCCTGAAATGCACTGCTGGGCTTGGTAGTTGCGGCAGATAGTCTATCTATATCTATACTATTACCAAAGATCTTGTCCTCTTCTGGTTTGTGTTGTTTTTAAATTTGTGAAAAAACAGTACCCTATATCACTAGGATCTTTTCGCCACCTTACTCACCGTTCTCTTCTGCTCCAAGCGCACCATGTTTTGTTCCGATCGGTGGAATATCACAAAAGTTATGAAGGTTTAAAAAATCGTGAGATTAACAGATTGGTCGTCTCGCCTGTCAGTCACCATAAAGGTAACGCCCCTTCCGGCACCTGCTGTCAATCACCGGGACGAGGAGAATAAAGCCTTAGAGGCCGGTCGGGAGTCCAGAAGTCGGGCATGTCAGTCTGCCCAGAAGCCCCGAAGCCCGGAATCCCGGAAGCCCAGAAGCCGTGAGTGAGAATTGAGTCCAGAACTGTGAGTCCACAAGCAGTGACTTAGTGAACTGTGAGTCCACAAGCCGTGACTGAGTGAACTGTGAGTCCGCAAGCCGTGACTGAGTGAACTGTGAGTCTACAAGCCGTGACTATGTAAACTGTGAGTCCACAAGCCATGACTGAGTGAAATGTGAGTCCAGACACTGTGACTGAGTGAACTGTGAGTCCAGACGCCGTGAGTGAGTGAACTGTGAGTCCAGAAGCCGTGAGTGAGTAAACTGTGAGACCAGAAGCCAAGTGGAACGCGGAGCCTGCCCGAATGCTGCAAACTCGAGATGCTGGGGAAGTGAAGAGTGAGAGTGGGGGGCTTGAGGGAGATGGGCACTGGCGGGGCCGGGCACTGGCTGGGCTCACGACCCCCGCCCACACACCCCCCCCCCCCCCCCCCCCCCCCCCCCCCCCCCCCCCCAGTGGCTGGCCACGGCAGTGCTCTCCCCCCACAGGCCCCTGCCTGAAGAGGTCCCCCTCCCCAGGCTACAGAATGCTCCTGCTGGCCCCCACCTGAAGCCTCACCGCCCGCATCTGCAGGACTAGCCCAAGAATCCATTTGGCCCATAATGTCCATACCAGCAGTTAGGAAACCAGTTTCTTCGGCCCACAACACCCATACTAGCCCTGCAGAAAGCCCTCCCCCCCCCCCCCACGGGCCACCACCTGAAGCCGACCCCCTCCCCCGGCTGCAGAATGCAACAAGAGACGCAACAAGAAAGAATAGACTGAATAAATCCCCTCTTTAACATTTAAATTGCTGTTATATTGTAAGAGTTATTCACATTTTAAGGTTTAATAAATCCCTTTTCCACTTGCCGTGTCCGTCAGCTGCGCCTGCGCAGTAGTACCTGCGTGCTCTACGTCACAATGTGAACCCCATGTGCTGGAATGGCTGAGCCGCCGGAGAGTGGATGGGGGGGGGGAGGTTTGAGGGGGGGATGGAGTGAGTTTGTGGGGGGGGGGGGGGGAGGGCAAGGAGCGGAGTGTGGAGGGTGAGGGGAAGAGGGGGGATCAGGGGCGTCACAACGGGAACCCATCAGCCTGCGCAGTTGTGGGCTATGCGTGAGTGCTGGAATATTGCGTTGGGGGACCAGGCTTACTGTGTGAGAATGGCACCCAACGGGTCCCACTTTGTCTGGCAGCATTTAACAGCATTTTGGATAGGCACATGGATATCCATGGAATGGAGGGATATGGATTATGTGCAGGTAGATAAGTGATGGTCTTGTCATCGTGTTTGGCACAGATATTGTGGGCCGAATGGGTTGTTCTCATACTGTACTCTTCAACGTTATATATACCCTATGAGTCAGGCAGCATCCGTGGTAGACAATAGACAGATGAATTTCGGGCTAGGACCCTTTTTGGGACTCTAACCTTGGTAATCTAACCTTGGCACAAAACGACTGCCTGAGAAGGCAACAACGGTGGCGCAGCGGTAGAGTTGCTGCCTTGCAGCGTCAGACACCCGGGTTTGATCCTGACTATGGGTGCTGTCTGTACAGAGTTTACATATTCTCCCCATGACCCACGTGGGTTTTCTCCGGGTGCTCCAGTATCCTCCCACACTCCAAAGACATACAGGTTTGTAGGTCAATTGGCTTCTGTAAAATTGTAAATTGTCCCTTAGTGTGCAAGGATTCCTGGTCACCGCGGACTTTGTGGGGCGAGGGTCCTGTTTCCGCGCTGTCTCTCTAAACTAAACTAAACAAAACCGAGAATAAAACCACATCAGAATAAGCGGTGACACAAAGTGTATGGATAAGCAGAAAGCAGTTTACAACAATCATTTCAATCATTTCATTACAGTCTGATGAAGACGATCTAATGATGCTTTTTAAGTGAACAAGCTTTACTCTCAGAGTTAATCTGACTCGTTGAGCATTCTTCAATTAAATAATCACCCAACACTTGTTTGTGATCCTCTCTGCCTCCACTGCCACTCCCACAGGGTAATCGTGTTCCCATTGGAGACAGTGAGAGGGGAGCACATGTCCTGCCATGTATGGGCTTCCAGGTTTACTTCTTCTCCATTGAAGGTGATAGGGTTAGTGTGACCATCCATGGCCACAGCAGGTGCGGCAAATTCACTGAACCAGTGGATTCCACAGAAAAGCAGATTCTAATTATTAATGAAATCACAGAAACATACATCACCAAAGGAAACCATTTTGCTTTTTAAAAAGAGCCAGCCGCTGGAGGAACTCAGTTTGAAGAAGGATCCAAACCTAGAACACAGGTCTGTCCATTCCCTCTGCAGATGCTGCCTGACCTGCTGAGTTCTTCCAGCACTTTGTCTTTTGCTGAAGGTTTCAGTATCTGCAGTTCCTTGAGTCATAAGGTCATACTCTACTCTACTCCGCCATTCAATCATGGCTGATCTATCTCTCCCTCGTAACCCCATTCTCCAGCCTTCTTCCCATAACCTCTGACACCTGTACTAATCAAAAATCTATCTATCTCTGCCTTAAAAATATCAACTGACTTGGCCTTTACAGCTTTCTCTGACAAAGAATTCCACAAATTCACCACCCTCTGACTAAAGACATTTCTCATCATCCCCATCCTAAAACAACGTCCTTTATTCTGGGGCTATGATCTCTAGTTCTTGACTCTCCCACTAGTAGAAACATCCTCTCCAAGTCCACTCTATCCAAGCCTTTCACTATTCTGTATGTTTCAATGAGGTCCCCCCTCATTCTTCTAAACTCCAGAGAGTCCAAGCCCAGTGCCGACAAACTACTCATTCCTGGAATCATCCTTGTAAACCTCCTCTGGACCCTCTCCAGAACCAGCACAACCTTGTTCAGATATGGTGCCCAAAATTGCTCACAATATTCTGGATGTGGCCTTATAGAGCTTCAACGTTACATCCCTGTTCTTGTATACAAGCCCTCTTGAACTAATGCTGGCATTGAGTTTACTTTCTTTACTACCAATTCGTCTTGCAGATTAATTTTAAAGGAATCCTGCACCAGCACTCAAGTCCCTTTGCATCTCCGATTTCTGAATTCTCGCTTCGTTTATAAAATAGTCCATGCCTTTTTTCCTACTACCAAAATGCATGACTCCACACTTTGCTACACTATATTCTATCTGCCACTTCTCTGCCCACTCTCCCAACCTGTCCAAGTCCTTCTGCAGAGTCCCCGCTTTCCCTACACTGACTGCTCCTCCACCTATTTTCGTATCATCTGCAAACTTGGCCACAAAGCTTTCAATCCCCTCGTCCAAATCAATGTGAAGAGTAGCGGCCCCAGCACCGACCCTTGCGGAACTCCACTAGTCACTGGCAGCCAACCAGAAAAAGCCCCCTTTATTGCCACTCGTTGTCCTCTGCCAACTATCCACGCTAGTATCAAACTGTTGTGTTCACAAACTATTCTGCTTATTGGCTATCTCCACTCTTCACTAGATCGGGTAGTCTCTTCCCAGAGTAGGGGGATTGAGAACTAGAGGACATTGTTTTAAGGTGAGGGGGGAAAGATTTTATCGGAATCGAAGGAATGACTTTTTCACACAGAAGGTTGTGGGTGAACACTGAGAAAGGATGTGCTGGCTCTGGAGAGGATCCAGAGGACGGGGTTTATGAGAATGTCCCAGGGTTAACATATGATGAGCATTTGTCAGCACTGGGCCTGTATTCGCTGGATATAGAAGGATGAGGGGGTAACTCATTGAAACTTACCAAATAGTGAAAGTCTTGGATAGAGTGGATGTGGAGAGAACGTTTAAGAAGTGATTAAGCAGGTACATGGATAGGACAGGTTTTGAGGGATATAGGGCATAAACAGGCAAGTTGGACTAGTAGATGGGACATGTTGGTCAGTCTGTGCAGGTTAGGCTAAAGGTCTGTTTCCACACTGTATGATGCTCTGACCTCTTTGGTCTTGAATATAAAAATAACGTACAGGATGCCAAATATCTCCATTGAAGAATTCCGAGCCAGCGTGCTGCAAACACTGAACACACGTGCATTTTCCATGATACAACTGGAGGATGTCCTGAAACTATCGTAAGGCATGTGAGTGTGCGGGAGGAGCGCAGAGGAGATTCACCAGGATGTTGTCTGGGCTGGTGGACTTTAATTATGGGAGAGGATGGATGAGCTGGTTTGATTTCTTTGGAGCGAAGGAGGCTAAGGGGCGACCTAGTAAATGCATATATATTCATGAAAGTTGGTGGATGGGTAGATCATCAATATCATTTTCCCACGGTAAGGGAATGAAAAACACGAGGGCTTAATTTAAGATGCGAGGGAGGAATTATATAGGGGACTGAGCGGAAAGTTTTTCACATTGAGAGTGGTTGATATCTGGAATACGCTGCAGAGAACGGTGTGAATCAAATACAGTTACTCATGTAATTGGCATTTAAACGGGCACACTTACAGAGATGTAAGTAGAAAGATAAGGGGAAGAAATGGGATTAGTGTAGATGGGCATAAAGGTTCAGCATTGATGAAGTGGGCCGAAGGGTCCCTTTCTGTGTTGTATCCCAGAAGGCCGAGAAGAACCCCAGGCCGGAGCCTCACGGGTCAGTGGAGCCTCGCGGGGATCTGTCGATGGAGCCAGCAGCTGGGGCCTGGCTCGATGCCATGGAGGCATCCGGAAAGGAACCAGCGACGATAGTGGAGAGGTCGGTGCGACAGACAATGATGGCCCCGACTGATGGACGAGGACGGACCACGTGGAAGTGAGGACGCCGCTGCCGGTGGAAGGATCAGGGGAGAACCCGGCTTTGGGGGGGGGGGGGAGGGGGAGGGGGAGGGGGAGGGGGAGATGATGGAGGGAGGGGGGGGGAGGGAGAGCAAAGAAGGACCTAGTGCGGGGGTACTTTGTAACTTTGGTCGCGCCCTTTATGGGTGAATATTTGCATACCTTGGGGATGCAAGAAAATAATTTCACTGTGACTGGTCATGTGTGACGATAAAATATTCCTTCATTCAACTCTATGACGACGACTGTTTTTAAACCTTGTCACCCTTTTCAGCGTTGTTCCCACCTCAGAAATAATGGAATCTAAGCTCAATGACAATGCTCCAAACCTCTCGACCAATTCCTTTGGCCCAATGGTAAGTTCATAAGTTCATAAGTTATAGGGGCAGAATTAGGCCATTCTGCCCATCAATTCTACTCTGTCATTCAATCACGGCTGATCTATCTTTCCCTCTTAACCCCATTCTCCTGCCTTCTCCTGCCATAACCCTTGCCACTCGTACTAATCAAGAACCTATCAATCTTCACCTCCACAGCCATCTGTGTCAAGAATTCCACAGATTCACCACCCTTTAACTAAAATAATTCCTCCTCATCTCCTTTCTAAAAGTACGTCCTTTTATTCTGAGGCTGTGGCCTTTGGTCCTGGACTCTCCCACAGATGGAAACATCCTCTCCACATTCACTCTATCCAGGCCTATCACTATTCAATAAGTTTTAATGAGGTCCCCCCTCATCCTTCTAAACTCCATTGCCATCAAACGCTCATCATGTGTTTACACAAACATCCCTGGGATTATTCTCTGGGATTCCTGTTTCACATCTGCGTGCTGTGTAAGGGCCAGCCAGCAATCCTGAGGAAATTTCAATTCTTTGTCCAACAATATAAGGAGACGAACTTGTCAATTCATAGTAGGACACTTTAATTCAGGTTAATGCTTAATTAAGAGCTCAGTTCTGAGTTCAGCACAATGATGCAGCTGGTCGAGCTGTTTCCTCACAGTGCTGAGACCTGGGTTCAATCCTGACTATGGGTGCTGTCTGCGTGGAGTCTCCCTGTTTCCTCCATGTGCTTCAGTTTCCTCCCACATCACAAAAGACTTGTGGGGTTTGTTGATTAAATGGTAAGTTACACTTTGAGTAGGGAGTGGATGCGAAAGTGAGATAGCAGAACTAGTGTGTACTGGGCGATCGAGGTCGGCATGGACTCATGGGACAGAAGGGCCTGTTTCCATGCTGTTTCAATCAATTCGACAGGTAAAATTATTTGAATGATTTGGACATTGTGTTTCAGTGTGGTGATTTGTAACCATGTACAGATTTCAGCTAATCTGCTAACACACATACATACAGACACACACACACACACACACACACACACACACACACACACACACACACACACACACACACACACACACACACACACACACGCTCGCTCTGACCACACACACACACACACACACACACACACGCACACACACACACACACACACTAGCTGGTTTGTAATCCTTCCTCAGCTAAAAACACCCCTTTCAAGTACAAGGATGGATGCAGGCCAGTGACACAGACACAGGCTCTCACGTATTTGACAACGTTGCCTTTTCAAGCCCTCTCCCTTGATGGTGCCGACACAGTGAGGAATGATCCTGTCAGTGATACCACTTCACGTAGCTACCATGTTTGATTTATTCAATGTGTGGGAAGGAACTGCAGATGCTGGTTTACACCGAAGGTAGACAGACAAATGCTGGGTTAACTCAACGGGACAGGCAGCAACTTTGGAGAGAAGGAATGGGAGATGGAATGGTCTGAAGAAGAGTCTCAACCTGAAACATCACCCATTCCTTTTCTCCAGAGATGCTGCCAGCCCAGTGACATTACTCCAGCATTTTGAAATATTTGATGACGTGCATGGCATGCAGCTCCTCTCTGGCACATCTCGGCTGAAATACTTACTCCTCTGCTTCGCACAAAGAGGCCTGGGGCTCACTCTGCCACAGGGCCAGTTTACAAGCAGCTTAACTCACATCTGGATCCACTCACTGGGTGTTTATATAACAATATCAACCTCTGAATTGACTTATGGCTGTATTCAGTGTTTACTGAACAGAAGTCAGTAAAGGGGTGACATTGAGGTGTGGCCAGGATGCTAATTCATTGCTCCACCCTTCATAGTCTTGATAGCTTAGTAAGCAACAACCATTCTTGAAAATTTACTCCCTTAAGAATGAAAAGAAAAATCCTATAATTGGACCTGTCCCTCCATCAATGTGATCATTACTTAGGCAAGGGCAAACCACTGTTAAAGATATTTTTTTCAGTTATAAAATTGGATGGTAAGACGTCTGTTAGTTTTAATGTGGAGTCATGTAGCTATGGGGCATGGACCAAGTTGACATTCTGGTCTATCCTAATTTGCCTGCATTCGGCCCACATCCTTCCAGAACCTTCCTTTAGGAATATCTGTCCAAATGTCCTTTCAAAGTACTAATTGTATCAATTTCTGCAGCTTCCTCTGGCAACTTGTTCCAGCTATTGACAACTTTTGAGTGAAGCCGTTGCCTCTGACCACCCTCGTAAATTCCCTCCTCTCACCAAGGCTTCCGAGACACCATCTATCAAACCAAGAGCTGAGCCAGTGCCTGGTAACAGGGTCAAGGCTTCTACCTGCTGAAGTTCAGAAAGGGCTTTGATTAAAAGATGATCATCCGAGGTCTTGACAAAACCCAGCTGGCCGCGGCCTGTAGGGGGAGGCCACCAAGCCCGGCCCCTGGTCGACTCCCGGAGGCTGGAGAACCGAAGAGGAGGGATCCAGCGACGACGGTTGTGAGCAGCAAGGTCGGTGAGAAAGTGAGCCGGGGTCTTGCCATCTGTGGCCCCAAGGTTGGCAGCAGTAGGTGCCCCCGGGACACAAAGGTGGCCGATCAAGGGGAGGAATGTGGGTTCACTGTACGATCCAGAGGAAGGCAGGCGATGGCTGTAGGCCCTGCAGCAGCCTGGGGCTCACCTGGATCAGGCCGCTCCATGAGACCTTGTGTACGGAGTGGACTTTGAATATGAGGCCAAATCTGGTGATTTGAAAATAATTTCACTGTCTTTTACACATGTGACAATAAAGCACCATTTAGTAAAGGTCACCCATTTAAAACAAAGATGAGGCAATTTTATTTTCTCTGAGAGGGTTGTCAAAGTCTTTGTAATTACTGTATCTTCCTCAAAGGACAGTGGGAGCAGAGCTGATGAACATTGTCAAGGCAACGCTAGGTCGACTCAGGATAAGCAATAAGATGAAACGTTATCAAGAGCAGTCAGGAATAGAGAGATGAGGTCACGGGTTGATGAAGCACAACTTTATTGAAGAGCGGAGCAGGTTGGTGTTGCTGAGTTGATAATTCCCTGATCCTAATTCCCATGTTCACATGTATAATAGATCACTTGGTTATTGACAGCATTGTGTCCAGGGAGCCACCATCTCCCTGCCCTAAACTTCACTGGACAACTGTGTTAGACTCTTATATATTGCCTACAACACCATAATCCCATCCATGGGACATTGTCTATAAAACTGATGCACTACAATGCTGAGATAGCACTCCGTATCGTTTCCTTCACTCTATCTATTGTACTTGAGTTTGACTTGTTTGTTTTTATGTAGAGTATTATCTGTGGGTCGAAGGTCTTGTTTCCATGCTGTATCTCTAAACTAAACTGAACTAAACTAAACTAAACTAAACTAAACATCCACCCTCCGAGGTTCGGGTGCACCACCTCGAAGAGCAATAAAGTTCTCCTGACTAAAGTTTACCCCTACAAGATCATCTGTTGATTATCACATTGCTGTAACCTATCTGTGTGCAGATTATTGCTGCAATTCCTATGCATCATCGGTGAAAACAGAAGTATTTAATCGGTTTAACTGACATTACGAAATAAGTTCAATTGAAGCACAAAGAAACAGGGAACTGCAGATGCTGGTTTACGAAAGAAGACACAAAGTGCTGGAGTAATTCAGTGGGTCAGACATCATCTCTCTAAATATAGACAATAGACACTGTGTGCAGGAGTAACTTAATGAGTCAGGCATCAGCTTTGGAGAAAAGAGATGTGTGACGTTTCAGATTGGGATCTAAATTAAAGCAATTGGCTCCTTCCCTAACAGGGTGACAACCCCCCAAAATATTTTGTGCATCTTGGTGAGGCATTTGTGGGTTGGACATGAGCACAGACTAAATAAAACAAGGAGCTTCTCTGTGGCTCAGTTGACTTTGCAATATTAAACTAACACCAATACCAGTAGCTTGCAGTCAGAGTTCCACATTTGATGCGGTCTAACTCCAACACAGGCTATGATTTCTTTTTTAGTTTTAGAGATACAGCGCAGAAACAGGCCCTCCGGCCCACCGGGTCAGCACCGACCAGCAATCCCCAAACATTAACACTATCCTACACCCACTAGGGACAATTTTTACATACACCAAGCCAATTAACCTACAAACCTGTACGTCTTTGAAGTGTGGGAGGAAACCGAAGATCTCGGAGAAAACCCACACAGGTCACGGGGAGAAAGTACAAACTGCGTACAGACAGCACCCGTAGTGGGGATAGAATCCGGGTCTCCAGCACTGCATTCGCTGTAAGGCAGCAACTCTACCGCTGCGCCACCTTGACTATGCTTTGAAAACATGGAGGGAGGTTGCTTCCCAGGTAAACACAAAATGCTGGAGGACCTCAGTGGGTCAGGCAGCATCCCTGAAGAAAAAGAATGGGTAATATTTCAGGTCTGAACCCATCTTCACACTGAGGTGGGGGGGGGGGGGGGGGGGGGGGGGGGGTGCGGCCAGGACACAAGAGTGGCAGAACAAATCAAATCCGGCAACAGATGAGGTCAAGAAGGATGGAGTCCATAATGCCCATTGTTGTCTGGGGAAGATGTACTAACGAGGGGGAAACACGAATGGAACTAGTAGGATGACTAGGGTGGGGGAGGGGGGCAGAGCACGGAGTGGAGGGGATGCAGGGGTAAATTGAAGTTAGAGAAAGCTTTCATACCGCTGGGGTGTAAGCTGCCTAAGCAAAATATGAGGTGCTGTTACTCCAATTTGCGTGTGGCCTCACTCTGGCAGTGGAGGAGGCCCAGGACAGAAAGGTCAGTGTGGGAATGGGAAGGGGGGTTAAAATGTTGAGCAACCGGGAGATGGTGCAGGCTGATTCAGACTGGGCAACGATATGTTAACGAGGCAGGAAGGCAGCTCTGGACTGCTCACTACATCCCTCCGTTTAATATCAACAAAGGTGCTCACACTGCCTTGAGATATTTGCAAGTGTAATATATAACACAATATTGTCCTGCTTCCCACCCCCTGCCCCTTGCAGCTCTCATAGTCATATAGTCTGTTCGTAGAATCACAGATCTGTAGATCATACATCATAGAAGGAGGCCATTTGGTCCATCAAGTCTATGCATTTTGTGTCTATCTTCGGTGTAAACCAACATCTGCAGTTCCTTTCCACACAAATAGCCTATCAATCTCCACTTTAATAATACCCAAAATCTTGGCCACCACTGCTATCTGTGGAAATGAATTCCACACATTGACCATCCTCTGGCTAAAGCAATTTCTCCTCATCTCTTTTCTAAAGGTATATCCTTATATTCTGAGGCTGTGTCCTCTGGCCTTAGGCTCTTCCATTAGTGGAAAGCTTCTCTCCACATCCACTCTCTCTAGTGCTTCACCTTACAACTGAAATCCCTGTCCCGAGAGACATTTGGTGCAGTATTCTCCCCCATTATCAAAGAGTCATAGAATCATACATCACAGAAACAGGCTCTTCGGCCCAAGTCATCCATGCCGACCAAGATGCCCCATCTAAGCTTGTCACATTTGCCCACTATTGACCCATATCCCTCTAAACTTTTCCTATTTATGTACCTGTTCAAGTGTTTATTAGACTGGACGGCATAGCTTTAAGGTGGGAGGGGCAAAATGAGGTGTGCGGGGCAAGTTTTTCAAATTGTGTGGTGAATGCCTGGAACATGCGTGGTGGTGGGTTGAAGCAGATACGTTATTGGTATTTTAAAATCTTTGGTGTGCTGGGAATGAGGAATATTGGTATTCTGTATGCAGCTAAGTGATGGTCTTGGCACCATGTTCGGCACAGACATGGTGGGCCGAAGGGCCTGTTCTTGCACTGTCCTATGTCGTAAATGCTGTTACAGTGCCTGCCTCAACTACCTCCTCTGGCAGCTCGTTCCATATACCCACTTGGCTTGAGGAGATAAAATGCCCAAACATATAACTAAGGGTGGTACGGTGGCGCAGCAGAAGAGTTGCTGCCTTACAGACCTGGGTTTGTTCCTGACCATGGGTGCTGTCTGTATGTGGACGACAGATGGCACAATAGGCTAAGTGTTCGGCTGGCAACCGGAAGGTAGCTGGTTCGAATCCCGCTTGGAGTGCATACTGTCGTTGTGTCCTTGGGCAAGACACTTCGCCCACCTTTGCCTGTGTGTGTCCTTGGGCAAGACACTTCACCCACCTTTGCCTGTCTGTATGGAAGTAATTGTGTGAAGCACTTTGGGGTCAATGCAAGTTGACTAAAAATGTGCTATATAAATAAAGACATTATTATTATTATTATTAGTTTGTATGTTCTCTCCGTGATCTTTGTGTGTTTTCACCGGGAGCTCCGGTTTCCTCCCACACTCCAGTGATGTACACGTTTGTAGGTTAATTGGCTTTGGTAAAATTGTAAATTGTCCCTGGTGTGTGGAGGATAGTGTTAGTGTGCAGAGATTGCTGGGCGGAGCAGTCTCGGTGGGCAGAATGGCCTGTTTCTGCATTGTACCCCTAAACTAAACTTAAACTAAATGTGAAATGCAGTCAGGGAATGCGTTCAGGGGGATTTATTCATGTTATTACTTTTAGTACATCAGCAATGGACATAAAATCTGACGGGTCAAATCAACATGGGTCTAAATATCTGGTACGATTAGCAAAGCGCCACTTTTATTTTTGAAGTAATTTGCTTTATAAAGGAGAGATCATTCTTTAATTCTGATCCACTTCAAATGGCGACATTTCTCCCTCGAGTTGCACATCTTAAAGCCGGCGGTTTGCTGTGGCCTTTGCTGTTCTGCAAGTAACCTTGACCAATAAAGTCCAGCTGCATCACGACATTGATCTATCTACACAACACACACACTGTTAAGTCAGCTCTCCTAGATTCTCCAATAAAAGCCCATCAGTTTTGAGACGGATATTGCCGGGACCCATCTGCCTTCTCCGACCGGCCCTAAATCACATTTATTCTACAACAGTAAAACTTTATTATGTGAGGGATGAGATATAATTTAGAACAGTGCCAGTGAATGCTGCCTTTGCAGTCTAATGGTCCGTGTGATATCACTTGTTATCCTGTATTTCTTTCTTGATTAGATAAATGTAGTTTTTATTTTCCTTTTTGTCCTTTAGTGGGGGAAGGAAGTTCTAGCGGCAGAATTAGGCCATTCGGCCCATCATGTTTACTCCATCATTCAATTATGGCTGATCTATCTTTCCCTCTCAATCCCATTCTCCTGCCTTCACCCCATAACCCTTGACACCCGTACTAATCAAGAACCGATCAATCTCCTTAAAAATATCCATTGACATGGCCTCCATGGTCTTCTGTGACAATGAATTACACAAGTTTGGAGATGGAAACCTGAAACTTGACTCCTCTGGTCATTTTGCTCAGAGCAAATCATTTTTAAATAGAATCCAGAAAGGGAAAGAGACAAAGAATGTCAATGTGATCAAACAAGATCGTGCAAGTCACAATTAATAAGGTACAAAATCGTCAAAATCAGAAAGATCTGCCAAACATAAGTAGCAGCATTCCTGGTGTCCAGTACACACTCCAGACACGATGGTGAGATTGATCTTCAGTGAGTTAATTTGTCATCTCCTGGATGCTCAGCAAGGAATGTCCTGGGGATGCCTCATCTTTCACTCCCATCTGTACATCTTCAGAAGTAAGAAAATAAAGGGCTGGAAGCATTTTGCAGGTGATCTGAATACCCTGTCAAATATATGACCAAATTTATATCTTGAGATATCTTGGGTGGCAAGGTGGCACAGCGGTAGAGTTGCTACCTTAGAGTGCCAGAGACCCGGGTTTGATCCCGACTACAGGTGGTGTCTGTACGGAGTTTGTACGTTCTCCCCGTGACCTGCGTGTGTTTTCCCCAAGATTTTCGTTTTCCCCTCACAATCCAAAGATGTACAGGTTTGTAGGTTAATTGGCTAGGTATAATTGTAAATTGTCCCTAGTGTGTGTAGGATAGTGTCAGTGTGCTGATCGGTGAGGTCTCGGTGGGTGCTAGAGCCTGTTTCCATGCTGTATCTCTAAATTCCAAACTCTGAGATAAAAAATGCTTGGTGCAAGAGTGAGCTTTCCAGAACTTTCCAGAGGGAATGAGCAACGAATCTGCAGTGTGCCTGGACTCAATGTCTAGGTGACGGAACGCAAGGTCCAGAGATGGGTCCTGAAGATGGTCCTGACCTGAAACGTCCTCTATCCATGTCCTCCAGAGATGGGAAATATGGGCCAAGAGCAGGCAGGTGGGACCAGTGTAAATTGGACATGTTGGTTGGCATGGGCATGTTGGGCTGAAGGGCCTGCTTCCACGCCGTATGATTCGATGACTGTGATTCTATGAGATGCTGACTGAGTTACTCCAGCACTTTGTGTTCTATACCAGTCCTTGGAGAACATTGGATAGACAGTTCAGCAACAATTGCATATTCACCATTATCTGACAGAATTAGCTCTTTGCCCTAAACCAGCTCTGTTTGCTGTGGTGGCACCCTCCATGTTATCAGGGGCTTGTGGACAAGCAGGTGGTGGGGCAATTACAGGAGAAGAGTCTGGCAAAATAAGGACCTCCCAAGAAAATACTCCCAAGAAAGAAATTATTAAATAAACATGAAACAAAAACTTATCTCGGTCCATACAAGTGTTCCTAATTGCATTGAACAAAGTTCTGCTCCTGTGTTGAGGTTTAGTTTAATTTAGGGATACATTGCCGAAACAGGCCCTTCGGCCTACCGAGTCTGCAAGGTCATGGGGAGAACGTACAAACTCCATATATACAGCACCCATGGTCAGGATCGAACCTGGATCTCAGGCGCTGTAAGGCAGCAACTCTACCGCTGCTCTACTTGGTGGCCAGCAAAAACTGCTAGAAAGTGTGAGACCTCCTCACTCACCTTGATCTACTGAACTTGAAGACAACATCCAGGCCATTGGTTAAAAACATTAATCAACTGATATAATTAACTTGAATTTAAATTCCCCAGTTGACTTGATGGGATCTGAACTTGTACCACTAGGCCTTTGGTCCAGACAATGACAGGAAGCACCAGAGAACCCTAGGAATACCTGGGAACACCAGCTTCCCTGCAAGTCACACATTGCCCTTGTGCCATATATCATTGCTACTGCCCTGGGTTCAGGAACGTTCCACCCAACAGCACTGAGGGAGCACCTTCACCAGAGGGACTGGAGCACTTCAAGGTAGCTGCTCCACCATCTTATCAAGGGCAATTCGACATGGGTAATACATGGCGTCCATCCCCATGACATTCACTTCAATACATGATACTAAGAAATTCAGTAGTTTTGTTTCAAATTTTCAGTATCTTTCAAACAAGGGCCTCTCTGTTATCACCTTGGCACCCGATATCCCTTTGGTCTGAATGGTAGCATCAGACCTCAACAGTATCCTTACTTTCAAAGAGAGAAATGGAGAAGGAGGCAGCTAGAGAGAGCGAAGGAGACAGGAAAATAAAGAGTTCGGAAGTTCAGTGTGACAGTGAAGAGAAACCGAATGACTTTATTTGACATGGCCACTGTTTGCCCAATAATAATGGTAAAAATGGTCTCATGCCCACATATGACTTTATAATTCACTCACATAAATCATTATCAACAACTTGCAAGTATATAGAGCCTTTAACATAGAAAAATGTCTCATGGTGCTTCACAGAGGCAGAATCAGATTAAATGGACTTTGGGAAAGGGAGATGTCGGATGGGGAAATCAAAAGTTTGTTCGAAAAGGTGTGTGGTAAAGGAGACAAGTACATTGTCGGGTGAGAGGGGATTGAGGTAATGGTAGAGGGATACCTGCTGCCTACATGTGGTTGGTTGTGAGGTGCAGTATTGGGAGGAGGAGGTGGGAATGCGCTATAGGTTCCAGCGATTATTCAATGCTTTCATGTAAAGCACCTTGAATTGCTGTTTGCACGAATGGTGCTATATAAATACATTTACCTTACCTTACCTTACCTTCATGTTATAATAAGAACATAACAAATATTTCCACTCGTGTACCATTTGGTCCTCTGAGCCAATACTGCCTTGCAATAAGATCATGGCTCATCTCTGTCTTCCTATACTATTACCATATCCCTGGATTCCTTATTATGTAAAAGCCAATGCCTGCGAAGTGACTGAGAATCCGGATCCTTCTGGTTCAGCGACTCAAACGCCCAGGAGTGAAGAATAAGGCAAAAAGTGATGAACGTTGCCCAGTCCATCACAGGTTCTCACCTCCCCACCATCAAGGTGATGGCTCAGAAAGGCAGCCAGCATCATCAGAGGCCCACACCACCCCGGCCACACTCTCATTTCACCCCTGCCAGCGGGTGGAAGATATAGGAGCTTGAAAACTGTAGCGTCCACGTTCAGGGACAGCTTCTTCCCTATAGCCATCAGGTCATTAAACACTACAGCCTCCAAATAAGCTCTGAACTACATAGACTTGGGGGCATTGGTTTTGTCATTTTGCACTATTATTGGTTGTTAGGTTGTTTTTATGTGTGTGTGTTTGTGTGTAGAATAAACTGGGAAAAAAAGGTTGCATGTGTATGCGTAAGTATACATACAACTATATATACACACACAATCTTTTTTCTTGTTCGTTATATTGTTTACAGACTACAATGTTTACATATTCTGCTGTGCTGCTGCAAGTAAGGATTTCATTGTTCTGACTAGAACACATAGCAATAAAACACTCTTGACTTGATATCCTGTGGGTGAAGAAACATCTATTTATCTTAGTCCCAGGCAGCTGCTTCCTTATTCTGAGTTAGTCTGGCCAGTTTTAATCTCCCCAGCCAAGGGAATGATGTTCCTGTTTAAGAAGGAACTGCAGATGCTGGAAAATCGAAGGCAGACAAAAGTGCTGGAGAAATTCAGCGGGTGCAGCATGATGTTCCTGCAATTTACCCTTTTAAACTTGAGAATCGGGTCATCTCACGTTTGTCTGAACTCTGCACAACATTGTTCCAGATCACTTCCCCCCCCCCCCTCCCCCCCATGGGACAATGACCTCATGTGGTTCATTAGACCCTGATATTTGAATGTCTTGGATGTAATAGAGGTCATCCACTAACAAGCTTGCTGGCCATGTGAACAGTGAATGTACATTCCTCTTCCCACAATCTCCTCATGCAGATGGGATGTTCATGTTCATAATTCCTAGGAGCAGAATTAAACCATTCGGCCCATCAAGTCTACTCCACCATTCAATCGTGGCTGATCTATTTTACCCTCTCAATCCCATTCTCCTGCCTTCTCCCCATAACCCCTGACACCCGTACTAATGCCCCACTAACCATGTGATTCACGGAGATTTGCTTTAGTTGTAGATGTGAGATTTGTTTACAGCAATGAAGATAAATAGAATGGAGTTAGTGGGCAGTGACTCTCTCTTTTGAACACAGTTGTTTATTGATTAGTAAGTGCCATGACACTGTGAAGCCCCCTTCTCTACTACTTTCCATTGTCCATCTGATCAGCAAAAACCTGAACAGCTTTGTTATCCACGTTTAGTTGACCCTTGGGTTGAATCAGCCGTATGCCTGCGATGCAAAGCACTTCTTGACATTTCATATATTTTGCAAAACTTTCTTTAACTTTCCTGCTTTGAATCAGAATCAGATTTACAGAGAAGCACCCAGATGGCAGGTGATGGAATATGTTGTTGGATTTCAGCCAATGTGGGACAACAGGGCCCTTTACTGAGTCTTCCATGTGAATCCCAGCCAACTGCTCATCTGGAATGGCAATACTTGATCATAACATCCCCAAGGGAAATGTGCCTTGATGGGTCATTGTTGGATCGCAATTTCCAGTCAGATACACACATCTGGGGCAACATTAACAATAATTGCCCACTGCTCCTGGCACACCGAGCCCTGAATTAAATACACGTCAGATGCCGTCTCTCCATCACTGGCATTTCTGCTGACGCATGACTATTCTTCAGCCCTGGTTACACACCTGGGATGGACATACTAATTATTGTATTATTGTAAATATATTGACGGAGATTGACTCTGATCAGTCTAACACAATTACAAAATACAACTTAGCAAGGGGTACAGACCAAGAGAACCCTTCCCCAATCCCTTCTGTGATTATGCTATACTAGAGCTCAGAGGCATTTTTGTCTCCGTGTTACTTTAGGGCATCAGGCATCGGGCTGCCTTAATGGTGGTCATGTTTCCAGTGTCAACACCATGTCATTGTCAAGTTGATCCAATTGAGTTGCCATTCACATTCCCAGTCCCAAAGAGCACTGGGTATGTGTGAGTCATTCTGGCATCATTTGCCAGCTCTCGTTTAATCTTGGTCGGTAGGTCATGGGGAATAATGGAGGTGTATATATGGCAACAGAATATTATTCCAACTGCTTGCTTCCCTTCCTCAGCAAGCAACATGACAACAAAACTAAAGGAATGTCTGGAATAAGAACATAAAGATAGAAGTTAACATAGGATCCCCACAGCTCCAGGTCCTAACAGAGTGACATTGAAGCCAACCAGTAATACAAGTGGCTGAGAATGAGGATGCACTGTGCAGCTCTGATTGTCCAACAGGTGACCAGTGTAAACTGGAGCCACTGCCACTTGTTCCGTGTCCCCATGTCTGCTTGTTGAAATTGGTGCAGAGGGTGGATATCCAGTGGATGTTGTGTTGGACAGGTGGGCTTTTAGCAGTAGTCACATCTTTTGCTTGGTTTTACAAATTTGACAGTTTGATGAAATTCCATGTCCACGGGGAATAGGATTGGCTTAGTGACCATGACTTCACTGTCTCTCCATTTTAGTACGAACATGAATTGTAGAAGAGGAAGTTTGAATATAAGAAGCAGGGTCATTGAAGAAGTGGAGAACGAGGCTACTAATACAGGCACACTGTATCCCATGACTTACATCCAGTCCCGTCATCTCTGGGCTCCCACATCCGTCCTTCACTCGTTAAGTCTATCAGAGCACATCTATTTCTTGGTACAAAGCTACCACTCGCAAAGTATACAGCAGCAGACAATACAGCAAGCCTGAAGAACAGTGATACCCTCCAGAATTTAAAGTTCACTCCAGTACTCTTATCTGTACACAGGTTCTTGTACTTAGACACTATCTGGTTAGATTCACAGTTGGCACAGCTTTTGACATTAGACCACAACAGTCAAACAATCGTTCATCCCCAGACTGCACACTGGAGTTTGGAAATAAGGGATTAGAGGTGCTTCTGTGAAACATCAGTTTATGCTCGCATCATCTGCAAGCCTTGCTCACGAAGGAGAGACTGGCCAGTCTCGTTGATACTCAGTAGACAGATGCCCAACATTATTGTTGTGTCAGGGAGACTTCTTGCTTCCATTCTCAGTGAGAGATTTGTGTGATCTAACCCGAGGACATCTGACTGCACCATGAACAGCCATTTGGGTGGATCATAATACATCCCCGTTTCTCCATGGAGCTGCTTCCTTCCTCCTCCGAGGACCACATGATTCAAAGGTGGTTGTCGATCATGGTGTTGGGTGATGGGCTCCAGTCTACCAGGCAAGCCAGTCTCCGTCTGCCCTCATCCATTGACCATTACTTCAGGATCATCACAGGCTCTGCAGGAAGAACTTCCAATGTATATCAAATATACAGGCTCTTCACCGGCAACTTGAAGGATAACAGTTGCGACTGAATGGCCCTCTCCTGAAGCAGGGAATGTCCGTAACTCACCACTCATTGACCTGTCATACAGGAAGTCAAAGGTGTGACCTATTCACAATATCAATGCGGAGTTCACTTCTTTAAAAAAAAGAACTCTGCTGCGTTTTATAGCTTAGAAATCAAAATAAAGTGAAAACATTTGCGTATAAATATACAGATGGATAATGCACTGAGCTGTTTAAAGCATCATAACTGTAGCGTACAACTGGGATTGATAACAATAACTTTAAAGTAACAGTTGGTTGACAAAAGGTACATAGAACTGGCCAGAACAGTAGGCGGTTCAATCTACACCAAGCAATTTGTCGACATATGCAACCACTGCGGCACCTGCCTCAGACACTTGTAGCTCAGTATCCCAAGGAATTGTTGGGTAGCAATCCTGCTGCACTCTCTCTGGTTTGTGGAAACCTTCTTTCCGATCGTAGGATTGCCCTCCGAAATGTTTAAGGAGTTCCAAACACTGTTGATCCTTTGGAAGAGAACTCGGAATGATCGCCCAAATGCCTGTTGAGGCTAATTCCTTCCAGATCTGAATTCGCCCCACCCCCCCTTCCGACGGGAGACGAGCTGCACACCAGACCTGCTCACCAGATGAAGCATGAGAACAAAGAGGGAGTTGATGTTGAGTAACATCAGGCCGCGTGCCCAGTTCAAACACTCCGAGCTTGGTGGTTGGGTGAACTCAATGGGTTGGTGGACTTTGCACAGGCCTTGAGCACATTGACAGGGGGGGGGGGGGCGAGGTGTGCCAAGGTTTCACAGGTCTGGAGTGATGCTGTTTGGAACCCAAACTCCTCTTCCTTGCAGCAACCTTCTGTGTGCAGGTACCAGGAAAATCGCCTCAGAAACAACTGTACATTTTATATACAGCAGGCACTTCACTTTTTGAATTTCCCAAATGAAGCCGTAGTTTACTGTTGGGATTAGGTACATTCAGGAGGGGCCGAGACACTTGGTCCACTACCCTAGAATATCCAGGTAGATGGGCGAGGTCTTGCCCAGACCTTGCAGGATCTGATGAATGTCTTTGATGCTTAACCTCTGCTGGGGTTCCCTCTGCCAGCACCTCAGCATGATGTCATAGACCTCCTTGGGACAAACCCTCGGCCTTTCCAGTACGCGTCCCTGCGTGATGCATTCAATCACCTGCAATCAAACACATATCCCGTTAGTATCTGCTATCCACTGCTGTCCAATTGAGTGATCTGTTCAGTTTATTGTCATGTGTGCCGAGGTACAGTGAAGAGCTTTTGTTGCGTGCTAACCAGTCAGCAGAAAGACAATACATGATTACAATCGAGCCATTTACAATGAATAGATACATGATATACTGTGTACAAATGCCATCACACTAAACCTGGTTTTGAGTCTGGAGATGTATATTTCATATACATTGGAAGTTCTTCCTGCGGAGCCTGTGATGATCCTGAAGTAATGGTCAACGGATGCGGACTGGCTTGCCTGGTAGACTTTGGTTGGGCCGCACATGCAGTTCTGGTCCCCCCATTACAAGAAGGATATAGAGGCTTTGGAGAAGATGAAGAGGAGATTTACCACAATAATGCCTGGATGAGGCAGTATTAGCTACAGGGTGAGATTGGACAGACTTAGAATGTTTTCTCTGGAACGCTGGAGGTTGTCTTCTTCTTCTTGCGTATGGCGCGCACAGTCTAAAGTTGTAGGACAACTTGTTCTATTTGATCTTATTTTATTGTGCACGCCGGCTTGATTGCATTCGTCGAAACAGTGCGGACCACGTGAAGGTTGCAATCTCCCACCCCGCTGGAGGTTGTGACAGAAGTGTATAAAATTATGAGAGGCGTAGAACATTTTTTCCCAGGATGGAATCATCAAAGACTAGACAGTATTACTTTATGGTAAGCGGGGCAAAGTTTAAAAGAGATATGTGGGGCACGTGTTTTAAATGGAACACGCTGCCAGCCGGCGGAGGCAGAGGAAGGGACGTAGGGGTGGCATCGGGTGGACGGGCAGGCGAGCCAGGGGAAGCAGGCGGCGAGTGAGGCTGAAAGAGCTGGGAAGGCAGGGACCGCGGCATGAGCGGGGCGGCAGGCAGTGTTGCGGTCAGGGGAGGGGAGAAAGGGACGGCAGGCGGCGGAGGAGGCTCGTTGACAGGCCGAAGATGTTGGCGGGTCCGCCGGTAAATGGTGCCGTCGTGGTTGACCAGGTAGGAGCGTGGCGATCCCGCATCACCGACAACGGTGGCAAGCTTTGAGGGACCAGAGGGGGACTGCATCCGGACGACTTGGCCGGGGAACAGATGCGGAAGGGGGCGGCAGGACTGGTCGTGGGAGCGCTTCTGCACTTCGTGCTTGTGTGCAATGCGCTCCTGGACAGCAGCAGGCTGGAGGGGAGAGGGCACGAGGGACCGCTGGGTTACAGGGAGCGGAGGTCTCGTAGTGCGAGACATCAGCCGTTTGGCTGGCGAGCCCAGGGCAGTGTCGCGGGAGATGTTACGGAGATTGAGAAGGGCTAAGTAAAAATCGGATTCGGACAGTCTGCAATGTTCCAGCAAGTCCTTGGCACTGCGGACAGCTGTCACAATCGTGACTCTGCGCCTCCTGTATTCCTGGTTTTATTTTTTTGACCCAGTTACCCTTCCCACTTCTGACACCATGTAAAGATTCCAATAACGCACTGTTGTCTTTACTACGTTTATTAGTAATACACAAACAATACTGCACTAGCTGTACGTGGTCCGTCACACGAGCTAGAGGGAGATCAAGGGGTGGGGAGGTTACATTTATACTTGTGATATAGGGAGTGGTTAGTAGTGGTGAGGTCACTATGTTAAAGGCACATCTACACCATCATTGTAGGTTAACCTACGATCAGCGTTTGTCCACATCTGGTCTGTACTCGCTGGAGTTTAGAAGAATGAGGGGGGGCCTCATTGAAACATACAGAATAGTGAAAGGCGTGGATAGAGTGGATGCGGGAGAGGATGTTGCCACTAGTGGGAGAGTCTAGGACTAGAGGGCACAGCCTCAGAATTAAAGGACGTTCTTTTGGAAGGAGATGAAGAGAAATTTATTTAGTCAGAGGGTGGTGAATCTGTGGAATTCTTTGCCACAGGAGGCTGTGGAGGCTAAGTCAGTGGATATGTTTAAGGCAGAGACTAATAGATTCTTGATTAGTATAGGTGTCAGAGGTTATGGGGAGAAGGCAGGAGAATTGGGTTAGCAGTGAGAGAGAGATCAGCCATGGTGGCATAGACTTGATGGGCTGAATGGCATAATTCTACTCCTATCACTTTTTGGGTTTTGGGTGGAGACCCTTCTTCAGACCCGAAACATCACCCATTCCTTCTCTCCAGTAATGCTGCCTGTCCCGCTGAGTTACTCCAGCATTTTGTGTCTATCTGTACCGTTCCATACTCTAGATTCTATTACAGCCTAAGAGATAGCTGTACATGGCTCGATTGTAATCATGTAATCATGTATGTCTTTCCGCTGACTGGGTAGCACGCAACAAAGGGTATTCACTGTACCTCGGTACACGTGACGAGAAACTAAACTCATCAGCACTTGGCACTGTCTAGCCAATCAACTACAAAGTAATCAAGTTTTTAAACAAACTGATGAAACAGTGCTGGAGTACTCAGTGGATCATGCAGCATCTGTGGAGTCACAGGAATTGTTGACATTTTGGGCAAGCCTTGTGAGGAAACGTCGACTGCCCCTTTGTCTCCACAGATGCTGCCTGACCCACTGATTACTCCAGCACTTTGTTTCTTGCCCCAGACTTCAGCACCTGCAGTCTCTTGTGCCTTCAAACCAATAAAGTTTGTGCTCTTCATGGGTTGGGTTGATGTTTGAAGTCATATTATTTTTCAGTCTTCTATCCTTTTTACAGCAACAATGGGTACTTGCATTTATATGGCTCCTCTAATGTAGGAAAAACCACCTCAATGGTTTGCATTGGCTCAATGTGACAAATGAACATGTGGCAAAGAATCGTAAGATACGGTGAGTGTTATTGAACAACAATGACAGAAGGGATATGAAGAGTTTGGTCAGAGAGGTGGGTTCTCAGAGAAGACACAAAGTGCTGGAATAACTCCGATAACGAGGAACTCATCTAGGACGAGTCACACCCTGGCCACTCTCTCTTCTCCCATCAGGCAAAAGTTATAGAAGTGACTTTGCTGGTGAACATGGAAAGGTGACGTTTCGGGTCAGGACCCTTCTTCCTCATGCAAACATTGAAAATAGGTGCAGCCATTTGGCCATTCGGCACTTTGAGCCAGCACCGCCATTCAATATGATCATGACTGATCAACCAAAATCAGTACCCCGTTCCTGCCTCCTCCCCATATCCGTTGGGATGTTTTGATTGTAAGGTGAAGAGAAGAACGCTGCAAGAGATGAGGCAAGACAAAGCCTTAGTTAGGCAGGTAACAGGGTTTTAAGAGGCTTTATAAGGGAGGAAGGAAAGGAACTCAAGAACATGAGCACCAAGTAGAAATTTGACTGCAGCGAACAGACTGATTAACTGAACGGTGAACAAGAGGGCAAAGCTGGCTGAACACAGGATCAGTGGGAGCTCAGTATTCTGGAGCAGAGTGCAGAGAAATGGAGAAACAGGACTAGAGTGGATTTGAAAATAAAAGAGGCCATTAAGCCATTAGCTTAACTGGGAGCTAATATAGATACAAGCAACTGAATTTGGTGCTTTATAAAGAACAGACACAAAGTGCTGGAGTAACTCAGCGGGTCAGGCAGCATCTCTGGAGAACATGGACACAGAGTGCTGGAGTAACTCAGCAGGTCAGGCAGCATCTCTGGAGAACATGGACACAGAGTGCTGGAATAACTCAGCAGGTCAGGCAGCATCTCTGGAGACCATGGACACAGAGTGCTGGAATAACTCAGCAGGTCAGGCAGCATCTCTGGAGAACATGGATTGGTGTTGTTTCAGGACAAGACCCTTTAGTTTAGCTTAGAGATACAGTGCGGAAACAGGCCCTTCGGCCCACAGGGTCTGTGCCGATCAGCGATCCCGTACACTAGCATGCTCCAATACACTAGGGACAATTTACAATCTTTACCAAAGCTAATTAACCTACAAACCTGCACGTCTTTGGAATGTGGGAGGAAACCAAACCCTTCTTCAGATTCCCAAAGCAAAATGGGTTGGGTTAGGTTGAAGAGTCCCAACTCGAAACGTCACCTATCCACGTTCTCCAGAGATGCGGCATGACCCATTGGGTTATTGCAGCACTTTGTGTCTGTTTTTGGGAGCCAATATAGGTTGGCACTGAGTGTGAGGCAATGGGTGAATAGGAGCTGCACAGATCTGTGTCATGGGCAGGAACAATTTTAATTTCCTCAAGTTTCCAGGGTGGGACTGGTTAGGATTACATTGGGACCATCAAGACTCAAGAATAGAAAGGCAAGGGTGAGAGTTTCTGCAACAGGACATGTGAATCAACGCACAAAGTAACTGGTTTAATGGATTGCACTGATATCTGCTGGCAGATCCTGATGTTCAGATCCAGCAAACAGGCTGCAGGAGATTCCGTTCAGTGTCAGGACAGGTAGGGAGCAGGAGATCATAAGTTCATAAGTTCGTAAGTGATAGGAGCAGAATCAGGCCATTCGGCCCTTGAAGTCTACTCCCCATTCAATCAAGGCTGATCTATCTCTCCCTCCTAACTCCATTCTCCTGCCTTTCCCCCATAACCTCTGATACCTGTACTAATCAAGAATCTATCTATCTCTGCATTAAATATATCCACAGATTCATCACCCAAAGGTGGGGATCTAAGGCTTCAATCCTGCATACATCTTATTGGAGGAGGTTTCTGCTCCTCTCGACATGGATGCTTTGGATGTCTTTGGAATCGTTTTAGTTTAGTTTAGTTTACTTTAAAGATACAGTGTGGAAACAGTCCCTTCCACACATCAAGTGCGTGCCCACCAGTGATCCTTTTACACCAGCACTATCCTTCACACACTAGGGACAATTTCCAATTTTTACCAAAGTCAATCAACCTGCAAACCTGCACGTCTTTGGAGTGTGGGAGGAAACCAGAGAACTCGAGGAAATCCTACGCGGACACAGGGAGAATGTAAAAACTCCATATAGACAGCACCCGTGGTCAGGATTGAACGCGGGTCTCTGGCGCTGTAAGGCAGCAACTCTACCGCTGTGCAATCATATCATCCTCTTTGGTACAAACTCTTCATTGCTGCGTCATGGCAAGAAAGCCATTGGACAAACTCAGTCACAGATCGAGATGAGGTGGGCAACAATGGGGATACCACAGTGTATAAGACCTTGGAGAGTCAGTATCATCTGGTCACCTTGGAGAGTTAATATTACCTACTTGAACGAGTGGCCCATATTTGCTGGGAGTGGGGAGATAACAAGCAGGGGGTTGAATCACCTAGTGAGACAAATGGTCAATACATCAAGCAGTGAAATATCACTCAGCAGGTGAAGCATTCTCCTTAGTGTTATGTCCTGGTAGTTTCAGGTAAACTCAGCATTCCAAGTTGTGACACAACAGACTGATCACCAAGATGGCCTTTCTGCACAGTAGCCCAGGGGCAATGAACTGCGTGCGTGCTCAGATACCAAAGGACAAGGGTGTAAGGCGAGGCTGGTGTTGACCTGCGTTTACAAGGCTGGTCTACAACACTTTGAGGAGTGAATGTGGCAGCTTCTTACCTCATTATTGGAAAGCTGGAACCAGGGCTGTTTGCCGTAGGTGAAGATCTCCCACAGGATGACTCCGAAGCTCCAGACGTCGCTCTCAGTGGTGAACTTACGATACATGATGCTCTCAGGAGGCATCCAGCGGATGGGAAGCATGGTGTGACCACCAACCTGCAACACAAGCAAGCAAGGAGGTGACTGACTGACTGACTGACCGAGCCACTGGGAACTCTCATGGAGAGCGTTCCCTACACTGTGACCACCTTCCTGGAATTCCCAATGGCTATGGCACACAACAGCAGCCATCCACTCCAGCATCAGGTCACGTTTTACCATTCTGTTGACTCTCTGTTACAGAGTTATATAGTGTGTACAGCACTGAAACAGGCCCTTCAGCCCAACACTCCCCTGCTGCCCAACATCTCCCATTTGTTTGAGTCTGAACCATATCCATTGAAACCTTTCCTATCCATGTACTTGTCCAAATGTCCCCTAATGCTTGTTATTGTACATGGCTCAACTACTTCCTCTGGCAGCTCGTATACCCACCATACACCCACCACCCGCTGTGTGAAAAAGTTGCATCTCAGGTTCCTGTTAAATCTTTCCCGCCTCACCTTCAACGTATGTCCCCTGGTTCTTGACTCCCCTACTCTGGGTAAAAGATTCTAACTATTTTCCCTTGTGAACACCTCTATAATGTCACCCCTCAGCCTCCTGCATTCCAAGGGCTGAAGTCCTAGGTACCTGACCTCTCCCTCGAGTCATAGCAACATTCTTGTAAATCCTCTCCGCACCCTTTCCAGTTAAAATACATCCTTCGATAGCAGGGCGACCAAAACCTGAACACAAAACTCCAAGTATGGTCTCACCACACCTTGCACAACTTTATACAATGTACCTGTATTCAATTCCTTGAGTGAAGGCCTCAAGCCTTCTTTACCATCCAGTCAACCTGTGATGCCAACTTCAGGGAATTGTGTACTTGCTCTCCAAGATCACTCTGCTCTATTCCTTTAAAATTCTTCTTAAAACCCATATCTATATTAGATCTTAGGTACACAAAAATGCTGGAGAAACTCAGCGGGTGCAGCAGCATCTATGGAGCGAAGGAAATAGGTGACGTTTCGGGCCGAAACCCTTCTTCAGACTGATGGGGGATGGGGGGGGTGAAGGAAGGAAAAAGGGAGGAGGAGGAGCCCGAGGGCAGGGGGATGGGAGGAGACAGCTCGAGGGTTAAGGAAGGGGAGGAGACAGCAAGGGCTAGCAAAACTGGGAGAATTCAACGTTCATGCCATCCGGACGCAAGCAACCCATATGAGGTGCTGTTCCTCCAATTTCCGGTGTTGCTCACTCTGGCAATGGAGGAGACCCAGGACAGAGAGGTCGGATTGGGAATGGGAGGGGGAGTTGAAGTGCTGAGCCACCGGGAGTTCAGGTAGGTTATTGCGGACTGAGCAGAGGTGTTCGGCGAAACGATCGCCCAACCTCTGTTTAGTCTCCCCGATGTAAATCAGCTGACATCTAGAGCAGCGGATGCAGTAGATGAGGTTGGAGGAGATACAGGTGAACCTTTGTCGCACCTGGAACGACTGCTTGGGTCCTTGAATGGAGTCGAGGGGGGAGGTGAAAGGACAGGTGTTGCATTTCTTGCGGTTGCAACGGAAAGTGCCCGGGGAGGGGGTGGTACGGGAGGGAAGGAAAGAATTGACAAGGGAGTTGCGGAGGGAGCGGTCTTTGCGGAAGGCAGACATAGGGGGAGATGGGAAGATGTGGCGAGTGGTGGGGTCACGTTGGAGGTGGCGGAAATGGCGGAGGATTATTTGTTGTATTTGCCGGCTGATGGGGTGAAAGGTGAGGACTAGGGGGACTCTGCCCTTGTTGCGAGTGCGGGGATGGGGAGAGAGAGCAGTGTTGCGGGGTATGGATGAGACCCTGGTGCGAGCCTCATCTATGGTGGCGGAGGGGAATCCCCGTTCCCTGAAGAACGAGGACATTTCCGATGCCCTGGTGTGGAACGTCTCATCCTGGGAGCAGATGCGGCGTATGCGGAGGAATTGGGAGTAGGGGATGGAGTCCTTACATGGGGCAGGGTGGGAAGACATGTAGTCCAGATAGCCATGTGAGTCAGTTGGTTTGTAGTGTATGTCGGTCAGAAGTCTGTCCCCTGCGATGGAGATGGTGAGGTCAAGGAATGGTAGGGAAGTGTCGGAAATGGTCCAGGTGTATTGGAGTGCCGGATGGAAGTTGGTGGTGAAGTGGATGAAGTCAGTCGGTTGTGTGTGGGTGCAGGAGGTGGCCCCAAAGCAGTCGTCAATGTAACGGAGGTAGAGGTCGGGGATGGGGCCCTGGTACGTATTGAACAAGGATTGTTCGACATACCCGACAAAGAGGCAGGCGTAGCTGGGGCCCATGCGTGTGCCCATAGCTACGCCTTGTGTTTGGAGGAAATGGGAGGAGTCAAACGTAAAGTTGTTGAGGGTGAGGACCAACTCCGCTAGGCGGAGGAGAGTGTCAGTGGCTGGGTACAGGTTGCTCCTCTGGTCGAGGAAGAACCGGAGGGCTTTGAGGCCATCCTGGTGGGGGATGGAGGTGTAGAGTGACTGGACATCCATGGTGAAGATGAGGGGGTGAGGGCCTAGAGAGTGGAATGCGCGGAGGCGGCGGAGAGTGTCTGAGGTGTCTAGAACATAGGTGGGAAGGGATTTGACCAAGGGGAATAGTATGGAGTCAAGGTATGTGGAGATGAGTTCGGTGGGGCACGAACAAGCAGAGACAATGGGTCTGCCGGGAGAGCCGGGTTTGTGGATTTTGCGGAGAAGGTAAAAACGGGCCTGTTTTATACTCAATTTGCAGTTCAGTTTCCGTTTCAGTTCAGTTCAGTTTATTGTCACGTGTACCGAGGTACAGTGAAACGTTTTTGTTGCGCGCTATCCAGTCGGCGGAACAACAATACATGATTACAATCGAGGCATTCACAGTGTACACATACTTGATGACTGTTCCAAACAACTAGGAACTAGGAATGTACTATTCAAGAATCTATCTAGCTCTGCCTTAAAAAATATCCACTGATTTGGCCTCCATGGCCTTCTGTGGCAAAGAATTCCGTAGATTCACCACCCTTTGACTAAAAAAATTTCACCTCATCTCTTCCCTAAAATAACGCTCTTTAATTCTGAGACTATGACCTCTAGTCCTAGACTCTCTCACTAATGGAAACATCCTCTCCACATCAACTCTATCCATGCCTTTCACTATTCTCTATGTTTCAATGAGATCCCCCCTCATTCTGCAAACCTCCAGTGAGTACAGGCCCAGCGCCGATACTGTTGGAGACTGCAGCACTGCAGCACATAAGGTGCAGGAACCTCTCTCTTACCGTGCTACAAATCTCTCATTTCACCTGTTCTGTCTGTCTCCATCTCCCAGCGTGTCATTATAATCAGTGCAAAGACTATTATTAGGCTGTGTACAGATGTTGCTGTTTATGTAACTAACTATTTGTTGGTTTAACACATTCATTTGGTGGAGGGTTTATTCAGCTGTGCCTCTGTTGGAATCTGGTAGTCTTTAGACTTTACTTTAGTCTTTAGAGATACAGTGCAGAAACAGGTCCTTCGGCACACTGAGTCTGCGCCAGCCAGCAATCACCCCGTACACTAGCACTGTCCTCTAGCTATTGTATCATGTTGTGGATGGGTGTCTGACCCATCCAATATTTCCTGCCCACCCATTCCTGACCTGAGCTTAGTTAAATGTAGATTTAACTAAGGAACTGCAGATACAGGTTTATAAAAAAAAAGACACCAAGTGCTGGAGTAACTCACTGGTCTGATGAAGGGTCCCGACCCGAAACATCGGCAAGTTCTCCAGAGATGCTGCCTGACCCACTGAGTTACTTCAGTACTTTGTGTCTTTTTCCGAGCTTAGTTAATTTTCTCCAAATTGTTTCCAATGCATCGATATCCTTCATTAAATAAGGAGCCAATAGTATGGACAGTGGTCCAGGTGTGGAGATGAATCTCACTAATGCTCTCTCTAACTGAGGTAAGCCCTCCCCAGTTCTGTACTCAATTCCCTTCATGATACACAATAACACGCTGGCAGCTTTCTGAATTACTTGCTGTACCTGCACACTAGCCTTTTATGAATCATGGGCTTGAACACCCAGATCTCTCTGATCATTTAGATAATGTCCTTCTTTTCATTTCTTGCTAAAAAGGAAAAATCCATAATTTCTGACATTATATTCTCCATGGCCAGATCATTGGCCATCACGTAATCTATCTTATACAGCCTGTGTTTGTTCCCATCAGAAGTTACTATCTTTGTGTCATCAACAAATTGAGCAACTATCCCTCTAGTGCCTCTATTGGTAGTGGATAGCTGGACTGCCACACTAAACTCCAGGTCTCGACACTCTTTACAACGTGCCAGCCAGGGAGAGACACCTTTATTCCCACACTCTATTCTGTAATTGCAGCCAATTTCCTGTCCAATCCAGTGTGTCACCTTTTACAAAACAAGCTCAGTTCAGTTTAGAGATATAGCATGGAAACAGGCCCTTCGGCCCACCGAGTCCACGGCGACCATCCATCTGCCCTTCACACTGCTTCTATGCTATCCCACTTTCTCATCCTCTCCCTGCACACCAGCGACAATTTACTGAGGGTTAATTAACCTACAAACCAGCGCATCTTTAGGATGTGGAGCACCCAGAGGAAACCCACGCAGTCAAAGGAAGAACATGCAAACTCCACATAGTCAGCACCCGAGGTTAGGATCGAACACGGATCTCCGGCATTGTGAGGCAGTGGCTCTGCCTGCTGCACCACTGTGGGTGTAAGGTGAGTGTGAGCTTGGTATGAGATGGGGCGAGGTGAGTGTGAGGTGGGATGAGATGGGGCGAGGGGGTGCAAGGTGAGTGTGAAGTGGGTGTGAGAATGGGTGAGGGGGTTTGACGTAGGTGTGAGATGGGGTGAGGTGAGTGTGAGGTGGGTGTGAGATCGGATGAGGTGGGTGTGAGGTGAGTGTGAGAATGGGTGTGAGAATGGGTGAGCGGGTTTGAAGTGGGTGTAAGGACCTTAACCTCATGCTGGAAGAATTGAGAAGAATAGCAAATGATTAACAGTGGGAATGGACAACTGGACAGTGAACATTATGGATGTGCAAGGTGGTTGATTGGTTCAGTTATTTAGAGATTTTAAACCAACATGTGAATCGTAGAACAAACACATCAGATGCAGAAAAACCCAAGAAAGAAAGGTTGTTAACATTAACTGAGAGCAGAGCCCTGATAAGGACTGCAGATCCAATTGAGAATAAAGCACAGTATAGACAGGCAGGGCCGAGCGGCCTGTCATAAGGTCATAAGATCAGAAATGATAGGAGTAGAATTAGGCCATTCTTAAGTCTACTCCACCAAACAATAATGGCTGATCTATCTTTCCCTCTCAACCCACCCTCCTGCCTTCTCCCCATAATCTCTGACACCCGTACTTATCAATAATCTTTCTATCTCTGCCTTAAATATATCCACTGACTTCACTGTAAATGGACGTTATGTCCATGCTGTAAATTCCACGTGGCTGTGGATATCAATGTCCACCATTATTCAGTGGAATGAGCAAGTGTGATCAATTGTATTAAATCCACAGAGGGTGGGTTGGATAAAATAGGCTGCTGTTTACCTGAGGTTCATCAGTTCATAAGTTGTAGGAGCAGAACTAGGCCATTTGGCCCATAATGTCCACTCCGCCATTCAATCCTAGCTCCGCTATCTTTCCCTCTCAACCCCATTCTCCCACCTTCTCCCCATAACCCGACACCCATGCAAATCAAGAATCTGTTTATCTCCGCATTAAAAATATCTATGACTTGGTCTCCACAGCTGTCTGTGGCAATGAATTCCACAGATTCACCACCCTCTGACTAAAGACATTCCTTCTTTCTAAAGGTACGTCCTTTTATTCTGAGGCTGTGGCCTCTAGACTCTCCCACTAGTGGAAACATCCTCTCCACATCCACTCTATCCAGACCTTTCACTATCGGTAAGTTTTGATGAGGTCCCTCCTCATCCTTCTAAACTCCAGCGAGTACAAGCCCAGTGCCGTCAAACCCTCATCATATATTAACCCACTCATTCCTGGGATCATTCTCATTACCCTATTCTGGACCATCTCCAACTCCAGCACATCCTACTTCAGATATGGGCCCCAAACTACTCACAATACTCCAAATGCAGTCTGACCAGCGCCTTATAGAGCCTCAACATTAGCCCAGTCGTATGAATATTGATTTAACTAACTTCAAGTAACGCCGTATTCCCTCTCTCTCTATCCCTCCCCCACCCAAGTCGCACCAGCTTCTCGTTTTCACCCAACAAACAGCTATGTCCATGCTGTAAATTCCACGTGGCTGTGGATATCAACGTCCACCATTATTCAGTGGAAGTACAATAGTCTGTTTCCTTTATCATCATTACTTTTTTTACATATCATTTATTCATTGTTCTTTATCTCTCTATTACATCATCTATATCTCTCGTTTCCCTTTCCTGTGACTTTCAGTCTGAAGAAGGGTCTTGACCCGAAATGTCACCCATTCCTTCTGTCCAGAGATGCTACATGTCCCAATAGACATTAGACAATAGACAATAGACAATAGGTGCATGCGTAGGCCATTCGGCCCTTGGCACCAGCACCGCCATTCACTGTGATCATGGCTGATCATTCATAATCAGTACCCCGTTCCTGCCTTCTCACCATATCCCTTGACTCCGCTATCTTTAAGAGCTCTATCTAACTCTCTCTTGAAAGCATCCAGAGAAGTGGCCTCCACTGCCTTCTGAGGCAGAGAATTCTACAGATTCACAACTCTCAGGGTGAAAAAATGTTTCCTCATCTCCGATATAAATGGCTTACCCCTTATTCTTAAACTGTGGCCCCTGGTTCTGCACTCCCCCAACATCAGGAACATGATTCCTGCCTCTAGCGTGTCCAATCCCTTAATAATCTTACATGTTTCAATAAGATCCCTTCGCATCCTTCTAAATTCCAGTGTATACAAACCCAGTCGCTCCATTCTTTCAACATATGACAGTCCAG
Organism: Amblyraja radiata; assembly: GCF_010909765.2. Classification (NCBI taxonomy): domain Eukaryota; kingdom Metazoa; phylum Chordata; class Chondrichthyes; order Rajiformes; family Rajidae; genus Amblyraja; species Amblyraja radiata. Next base: position 2,290,685 of record NC_045989.1, read on the forward strand.
CCATCCCGGGAATTAACCTTGTGAACCTACGCTGCACTCCTTCAACAGCAAGAATGCCCTTCCTCAAATTTGGAGACCAAAACTGCATACAATACTCCAGGTGTGGTCTCACCAGGGCCCTGTACAACTGCAGAAGGTCACATGCCATTAGCTTTCTTCACTGCCTGCTGCACCTGTATGCTTACTTTCAGTGACTGATGTACAAAGACACCCAGATCTCGTTGTACTCCCCCTTTTCCCAACTTGACACAATTTAGATAATAATCTGCCTTCCCGTTCTTGCCATCAAAGTGGATAACCTCACATTTATCCACATTAAACTGCATCTGCCATGCATCTGCCCACTTACCCAACGTGTCCAAGTCACCTTGCATCCTCATAGAATCCTCCTCACAGTTCACACTGCCACCCATCAGCACATCATCTGCAAATTTGCCAATGTTACTTTTAATCCCTTCATCTAAATCATTAATGTATATTGTAAATAGCTGCGGTCCCAGCACCGAGCCTTGCGGTATCCCACTAGTCACTGCCTGCCATTCTGAAAGGGACCCGTTAATCCCTACTCTTTATTTCCTGTCTGCCAACCAATTTTCTATCCATGTCAATACCTGACCCCCAATACCATGTGTTCTAATTTTGCCCACTAATCTGCCATGTGGGACCTTATCAAAGGCTCTCTGAAAGTCCAGGTACACTATATCCACTGGCTTTCCCTTGTCCATTTTCCCAGTTACATCCTCAAAAAATTCCAGAAGATTAGTCAAGCATGATTTCCCCTTCGTAAATCCATGCTGACTTTGCGCAGGGCGGCCTGTTACTGCTATTCAAATGTGCCGTTATTTCATATTTTATAATTGACTCCAGCATCTTCCCCACCACCGATGTCAGGCTAACTGGTCTATAATTCCTGGTTTTCTCTCTCCCTCCTTTCTTAAAAAGTGGGATAACATTAGTTACGCTCCAATCCCCAGGAACTTATCCTGAATCTATAGAATTTTGGAAAATGATCACCAATGCGTCCACGATTTCTAGACCCATTTCCTTATGTATCCTAGGATGCAGACCATCAGGCCCTGGGAATTTATCAGCCTTCAGTCCCACCAGTCTACCCAACACCATTTCCTAACTAATGTGAATTTCCTTCAGTTCCTCCATCACCCTATGTCCTCTGGCCAGGACCGGATTTACCTATACTGTAAGCTAGACAAGCTTAAGCTTAGGGCCTTGAGGCCTAGGGGGGCCTCCGGCCAAGGCAGGACACCTACCGTTCAACTCTGGGCGGGCCCCCCTCTCTATCTCTCTCTCTCCATCTCCCCCCGCTATCCGTGTCCGGGCCGCCAGGCTCCACTCGCTCCTCATCCGCCGGCACGGCAGGCCGCCTTTCACATGCACATTGCTGCAGCCTGCACGTCCTCCCCCTGCACACGCGCACAACCACGGCCAGCACATCATCGGCCGCCCTGCGCATGCGCACTGCAACGGCAACTGGTCGGCGCTGGGCACTTTCTCCCTTGCTTTGAATTGTGGGAGATTTGGCCACCATGGCTGTCCAGTCGCTGCCTCGCCGCCAGCGCTGAAAACCAACGCGGAGGGAGCCTCACAAGTGGAACAGCTTCATCTAAATCCGGCCATGCCTCTGGCCACTAGTACATCTGGGAGATTGTGTCTTCCTTAGTGAAGGCAGATCCAAAATACCTCTTCAACTTGTCTGCCATTTCCTTGTTCCCTATAACAAATTCACCTGTTTCTGTCTTCAAGGGACCTACATTTTTTCTTAACTAATTTTTTCCTCTTCACATACCTAAAGAAGAGTTTACTATCCTCCTTTAATTTCTTGGCTAGCTTACCATCATACCTCATGTTTTCTCCCCTTATTGCCTTTTTAGTAATTTTCTGTTTAAAAGTTTCCCAATCCTCTGGCTTCCCACTATGTTGTACGTCTTCTATTTTATTTTTGTATTGTCCTTGACTTCCCTTGTCAGCCACGGTCGCCCCTTACTCCCATTGGAATCTTTCTTCCTCTTTGGAATGAATTGATCCTGCACCTTCTGGATTATTCCCATATATACCTGCCATTGTTATTCCACTGTCATCCCTGCTCGGGTCCCTTTCCAGTCAACTTTGGCCAGTTCCTCCCTCATGGCTCCATAGTCCCCTTTGTTCAACTGTAATACTGACGCTTCCGATTTTCCCTTCTCCCTCTCAAATTGTAGTTTAAACTTATCATATTATGGTCACTACCTCCTAATGGCTCATTTACCTTGAGTTCCCTTATCAAATCCGGTTCATTACACAACACTAAATCCAGAATTGCCTACTCCCTGCTGGGCTCCAGTACAAGCTGCTCTAAGAATCCATCACGGAGGCACTCCAGTAATTCCCTTTCTTGGGGTCTAGCACCAACCTGATTTTCCCATTCTACCTGCATGTTGAAATCTCCCATAACAACCGTAGCATCACCTTTACTACATGCCAATTTTAACTCTTGTTTCAACTTGCACCCTATATCCAGGCTCCTGTTTGGGTGCTGTAGATAACTCCCATTAGGGTCTTTTTACCCTTACAATTCCTCAGTTCTATCCACACTGACTCTACATCTCCTGATTCTATGTCGCCCCTCGCAAGGGAATGAATTTCATTCCTCACCAACAGAGCTACCCCACCTCCTCTGCCCACCTTTCTGTCTTTCAATAGGACGCATACACCAGAATATTCAATTCCCTCTTGCAGCCATGTCTCAGTAATTCCCACGACATCAAACTTGCCAATCTCTAACTGAGCCTCAAGCTCATCCACTTTATTTCTTGTACTTTGCGCATTCATATACAACACTTTAACTCCCCCTCATCTACCTCTCTCACACGGATCACTATTGGCCCTGACTTTACGCTCTTATCCCTTCTCGAATTTTCCTTCCCATTAATTTGGGAGTCTTTTGTAACTTTTCCTGTACTCACTTCCCTTTAACTCCATTTTTATACTCCCAATTTGTCAACCCCGCTCAGTTATTCCGGCTTTTTGTGTCTATCTTTGGTTTAAACCAGCATCTGCGTTGTCTGCAGAGGGCGCTCAGCATCGCCAAGGACTGCTCTCACCCCAACCATGGACTGTTTACCCTCCTACCATCCGGGAGGCGCTACAGGTCTCTCCGTTGCCAGACCAGCAGGTCCAGGAACAGCTTCTTCCCTGCGGCTGTCACACTACTCAACACTGTACCTCTGTGACTGCCAATCACCCCCCCCCCCCCCACCTCCCTCCACCCCCGGACACTCCTCCCACAGGAAAAATACTATGACTAGTGTTTTTAGCATGTAAATAGATTTATTTATTGAAATCATATTCTATGTCGCTCTCCAGGGAGATGCTAACTGCATTTCGTTGTCTCTGTACTGTACACTGACAATGACAATTAAAGTTGAATCTGAATCTGAATCAGATTTCCTTCCTCCACACTCATCATTACAACCCTGCTTCTGTATTCTAGTCATCTCGAAATAAATTAGCTTATCATTAATAGAGTCATAGAGTCATAGAGTAACATAGAGTGATATAGTGTAAAAGCAGGCTCTTCGGCCCAACGTGCCCACACTGACCAACATGCCCCTGCTACACTGGTCCCACTTGCCTGCGCTTGGTCCATATCCCTCCAAACTTGTCCTGTCCATGTATCTGTCTAACTGTTTCTTAAATGTTGGGGTAGTCCCAGCCTCAACTACCTCCTCTGGCAGCATGTTCCATACACCCACCACACTTTGTGTGAAAAAGTTACCCCTCAGATTCTTATGAAAACTTTTCCCCTTCACCTTGAACCTTTGTCCTCTGGTCCTCGATTCCCCAACTCTGGGCAAGAGATTCTGTGCATCAACCCGATCTAATGGCTGTGGAAAGGGTGTGGAAGAGTGTCAGTAAAGCTAAACGTTGCTGAGCATATCTAAACATCCAGTAGTTAGTAAAAGACTAGTTTGTCTGCCATGCCCCTGACGCCTGCACTCTTTACATCAACTGCATGGGGTCAAGAGGCAGCCACATACTGGGAAGGAGAAGTGATTTTGACGAGATATGCGTTCCTGAATTGTGATCAACAGTAAGGCAATCTCCGGATTCAAACTGAGCCCGCCCTAATCTGCTCAAACATAACCCTCTCATGCAGCACAGTTAACTGGATTATTGGCAGATTTATAATAAAATAGAATTAGGCAGCAGATATGTTTAAAAAAATACATTGTGTCACAACAGTGGACTCTTGTGCTCCGTAACCAGCTTCCTATCTGTAATGAGAGGCCATCTTTGTCCTCACTGTGGTAATGTTTTATCAGTTTAGTTTATTGTCACGTGTACTGAGGTACAGTGAAAAGCTCAGTTCGTATTGGTGGAAATGTGTCAGCCTCGATAACAGTTCATTCCAAGATTCACAGTTTCTAGATCAGGAATGAACTCAGTTCTGTCAGAGAAAGTCCAGCGTCTCAGTCAAAGACACCAGGTCTGAGGATTCTTCACCATCACCCTCTGGTGCTCATGCCTGTGTTCCTGGCTGTCACGTTCATAGACAGAGCCGAGAGAGGACAGAGGAAGGGTTCTATCAATATCGGCAGGAAAGCACGGCAAAGAACGGGTGGTATGGTGGCACATTGGTAGAGTTGCTGCCTCCCAGCGCCAGAGACCCAGGTTCAATCCCTACTACGGATAGCGTCGTACGGAGTTTGTACGTTCTCCCCGTGACTTGCGTGGGTTTTCTCAAAGATCTTCCGTTTCCTTCCACACTCTAAAGATGTACAGGTTTGTAGGTTAATTGTTTTGATATAGTTGTAAATTGTCCCTAGTGTGTGCAGGATAATCTAAATGTGCGGGGATCGCTGGTCTGCGTGGATTCGGTGGGCGAATGGCCTACTTCCACGCTGTATCTCTAAACTAAACTAAATGCTGTGAAGATTCCCTGAAGTCTAAGTGGTCACCGACTATACAGTGCTGTCGGACCCTTAACAATAACCAAGGAAGCCAGCCCAGCATGAGCTCCGAAGATGAGGCTTTACATTGAAGATACACACAAAATGCTGGAGTAACTCAGTGGGTCAGACAGCATCTCGTCTCGGCCTGAAGAAGGGTCTCGACCCGAAACATCAACTAGTCCTTTTCTCCAGAAATGCTGCCTGTCCTGCTGAGTTACTCCTGCCTGTCCAGCTTTTTGTGTCTATCTTTGGTTTAAACCAGCATCAGCAGTTCCTTCATTCACATGAGGCTTTCCATGCTTGGACAGCTGAGATGGTCTATTTCTATAGTTCACGTGATTTCCCCCGAAGATAGACATTAGATGCTGGAGTAACTCAGCGGGTCAGGCAGCATCTCTTTCTGTCCTGGGACACTTCCATTGTTAGAGTGTGGCCTCAGGCAAACCAAAGGAACAACACCTCAGATGCCCCCCCCCCCCCCCCCCTGCTTTTACAGATGGTTGGAGAAAGGCCAGAGATGAAATGACTAAAGGTGGAGATAAGGATAGGATAGATCTATAAGGATATATCCCTCATCCCACATCTCCTCCGTGTCCCGTAGATCTGCTCTCGTTCCCCTCCCTTCAAATGGAGCAAGGATATAGTCCCCCTGGTCCTCACCTTTCACCCACTAGCCCCCGCATCCAACACATCATTCTCCAACATTTCCACCTCCTTCAACCTGCTCCAATGTGACCACCTGTCACATCTTCCCATTCTCATCCATTCCCAACTTGCGCAGAGACCGCTACCTCGGCAAATCCATTGTTCACTCATCCCTTCCAACCTAAACCGCCCCCTCCCCAGGTACTTTCCCCAGCACCCACAGGAGATGTAACACCTGTCCCTATACTCCTCCCTCAACTCCATCCAGGGGCCCCAGCAATCCTTCCAGGTGAGACCGAAGTTTACATGTGCCTCCTCTAAGCTCATCTATTGAATCTGCAGTTGCTGATGTGGTCACCTTTATATCGGCGGGACTCAGCGTAGACTTGGCAACCGTTTTGTTGGACAGTTGCTCCCATCCCGCCAAGGTCGGCCGGATCTCCCTGTTGCTGATCACTATAACCCCTTCCCATTCCCACACTGATCTTTCTGTCCTGGGCCTCCTCCATGGCAGATCGATGCCACACACAAAACTGGAAGAACAGCATCTCATATTGCATTTGGACAGCTAACAACCTAACGGTATAAATGTTGAGTTCTCCAATTTTAGCTGACTTACCAAAACCCTCCCTTATCTATTTCCCCCCTGTCCTCCCTTTGCCCCACCAGGACTCGCACCCATTTCTTCCCTACCCTCTCCCCTTCCACCTACATAACTCACGTGGAATTAACAATTCACTATTCTTCCATCCTTATCTCCAGTCGCTTCATGTCTGGCCTTTGTCCATTCATATGCTTATCCAAAATCCCCCTCACCTGTATCCACCTATCACTTCGCAGGCTTTATCCTGCTCCTCCTCTCTTCCAGCTTTCTTTCTCCCCCCGACAATCAGTCAGGAGAAGGATACCAACACTAAATGTCACCCGTCCATGTTCTCCAGAGATACTGCCTGACCCAATGTTATTCCTGCACTTTGTGTTTAACTTTACCGATTATAATCCGGGTCTTGCAGTGTCAACTCTTTGCTGACTATTTATGCAGCATGGAGTCTCAATAGTAATGGCAGGATAAATTATTTGAAGAATCTGAATAGAAATCTGAGGGGTAACCTTTTCACACAAAGGTTGGTGGGTGTATGGAACAAGCTGCCAGAGGAGATAGTTGTGGCTGGGATTATCCCATTGTTTAAGGAACAGTTAAGGGCCTGTCCCACTTTGCGATTTTTTTCCAGCGACTGACTCCTGCAGTCGCCGAAAAACCGTCAAGTTGTACGACAATCTACGACAGGCTACGACACAGTTGACGTCAAACTGCGACAATCTGCGTCAGCCGACGTCACAATTTCCAGGACCTTAACAGCGACAATATACGACGTACAGCATACGACATACAGCATACGACATCCTGCGACTGGATGTCGATTGAGAAATAAGGATTTCAAAATCGCTGGGAATTGGATCGGTGTTTGCTGAGTAGAATGTACCACCACAGCAACAAGTCTGTGTTTACTGCGAACAGGCTGCAGTGCCCAATAAATCATGCAGTAATTAAATTACAATTGCAAAGCGATCTGGGTCCCAGATAGCAACAAGCACCCTCTAATTGACTTCACAGCAACATACAAGGGGCCCTGCCAAGAATTTGGTGCAATTGATTTGTTGAAATGAATACATTTTTCACACATCAGTGAAACCAATATTAAATACTTCAGTAATCACTTCAATAATGACCCGACATTTAATTTTGAGGAAAGTGCTTGTTAACTGACACCTCAGGGGTGCAATTTACAGATGTGATTTTGGGGATTGAACAAGAGTTGTTAATATTTAACAGAAAATAATGCAGCCAGTTTATTCCCGTTCAAACCCTGGGAATGTCTTTAATCAGTAGCGGATGCTGGGCTTATCCTGAGACACCTATCCCAAGGGAGGCTGCGTACACCGACCTCAGTCATTCATCTCAAAAGGGAAAAGCCATGACTCAAATAAATGCAAATCAAAAACAATCCCGCAGATGCAGGTTGGTGGGTGTATGGAACGAGCAGACAGAGGAGGTAGTTGAGACAAGGACTATTGCAACGTTTAAGAAACAATTAGACAGGTACATGGGTAGGACGGGTTTGGAGGGATATGGGCCAAGCACAGGCAGGTGGGACCAGTGTAGATGGGACATGTTGTCCGGTGTGGGCAAGTTGTGCTGAAGGGCCAGTTTCCATGTTGTACGACTCTACGACTATCTACGCTGGCAATCTGAAATAAACCCAGAAAATGCTAGATGCGGGATGCGGAAATGGGGAAAGAGAAAGAAAGTTAAAATATTCAGGTTTGAGATTCTTTGTAAGAAACTGAAATGGTGTTGTGGACGCGGAGTTGTCCGTTAAATAACGAGGCAGACACGAAGTTTGTCCAAAATACTGGTTCTTTATTCTACACTAACTCTTCTCACTCACCAGCCTTGTGCACGTGCGATTTAACCCTTAAATACTCTCCAGGGGCATCGGTGACCAAACCGTGACCCCCCTATCTCTCGTCACCGGGACACGTGAAGGTTATGTACAGTGCGTGGCACATCACCCAGTCCCGCCACAATGGACATGGATGGTCTCAGAACTGAAATGGGTAACTCTGCTTCTTTTACCGGAGATGCTGCCTGACCTGTGAGTGTTTCATGAGTGTTCTGTTTTCATTGAAGCTGCAGGACAATGTTTAAGTTGTCCTGCCTGCAACTGGTCCAAAACGCCACAGCGAGACTCCTGACGGGCACCCGAAAAAGAGACCACATCACCCCGATTCTGGCCTCTGTCCACTGGCACCCTGTGCGGTTCCGAATAAATTTCAAGATCCTTCTTAAAGTCTACAAAGCCCTTAACAGGCTTGCCCCCACCTACATTAAAAGTCTGCTTACACCACCACACCACCTCCAGGTCCCTCAGATCGGCCGACTTGGGGTTACTGAACATCCCACGGTCTAGGCATAAGCTCAGGGGCGACCGCGCCTTTGCGGTTGCAGCTCCAAGACCGTGAAACAGCATCCCTCTTCCCATCAGAACTGCCCCCCCCCCCCATCGACTCTTTTAAGTCGAGACTTAAGTATGTACTTAATCTATGAACCAATGTTGTATAACGTTAGTACCTCCACCAATGTAAAGCACTTTTGTCAACAAGAGTTGTTTTTTAGATGTGCTATAGAAATAAAAGTGACTTGACTTGACTTGACTTGACAAAGTTTCCTCCCTTGCTGGTTTCCCCAAGTGACTTTGTCCAATGAATGTTAATAGGAACTTAGTTCATGCTCGTTGGACTACAGGAGTTTGAGTCCATGGATTGAGATTATTTCCGCGTGAAAATGCTCTACTGGGTAAAGGATTAATTCAGCATCTTTAGTTCTTGATTACTACTGGTATCAGGGGTTATGGGGAGAAGGCAGGGGAATGGAGTTGAGAGGGAGATATAGATCAGCCATGATTGAATGGTGGAGTAGGCTTGATGGGTTGAATGGCCTAATTCTGCTCCTGGGATTTATGAATTTACGAATACAGAGAGAGTGTGCCTAAAGAGTTTCACCATGAACATGATAGAGAAAGGCTAAAACAGCTGAGATAATCTGCAGAAGAGTGCACCAGCATTGCAGATGCCTCCAGTAAAACACTTACTTCAGAAACACTAAGCCTTAAGGCAACACACGTTGATGGGCATTACATTTCAGGATTAGATTATAAAACTCTCTGAAAATGTCTTCATCTTTTTATATGATCTCCAAATCCAGCCACAGGTCATTCAGATGATGAATCCAAATATTAAGGGGAGGGTGGGGGGAAATTTAGACTTCAGACTTTAGAGATATTTTTAAGATGGAGATTGATGGATTTTTGATTAGTACGGGTGTCAGGGGTTATGGGGAAAAGGCAGGGGAATGGGTTAGGAGGGAAAGATAGATCAGCCATGATTGAATGGCGTAGTAGACTTGATGGACCGAATGACCTAATTCTGCTCCTACAACTTATGAACATGAACAGGCACTTCGGCCCACCGAGTCCGTGCCGACCAGCGATCATCCTATACTAGCACTATCCTGCACACTAGGGACAATTTACCAAAGCCAATTTGCAGAAATCAATGTCCATTCAACAGTCAACAATGCAGTGTTTAAAAACAACTGACCACATTGTGTTGGCCTTATTTCTCCAAATAGTTTTGAATTAATCCATTGGTTTATGGATTACGAGGACCTCGGGAGAATTAAAGCCTACGATGCAAGAGGTAGACTTCTGTCGATGGATCTTTCCACAATTTAACTTGTTTTTTTAACCTATCACCACAGTTCCCAGAGAACACAAATACTGAAGTAAGTCGGTGGGTCACACGGGATCTCAGGAGGACATGGACTCCGGTCTTCTGCTCAAGTAACTCCTTTCCATTCATCTGTGTCATCGAGTCATAGAGTCATAGAGTGATACAGTGTGGAAACAGGCCATTCCGCCCAACTTGCCCACACTGGCCAACATGTCCCAGCTACACTAGTCCCACTTGCCTGCGCTTGGTCCATATCCCTTCAAACCTGTCCTGTTCATGTACCTGTCTAACTGTTTCTTAAATGTTGGGATAGTCCCAGCCTCAACTACCTCCTCTGGCAGCTTGTTCCATACACCCACCACCTTTGTGTGAAAAAGTTACCTCTCAGATTCCTATTAAATCTTTTCCCCTTCACCTGGAACCTCTGGTCCTCGATTTCCCAACTCTGGGCAAGAGATTCAGTGCATCTACCCAATCTATTCCTTTCATAATTTTTACACCTCTATAAGATCACCCCTAATCCTCCTGCACTCCCAGGAATAGAGTCCCAGCCTACTCAACCTCTCCCTATAGCTCAGAACATTTAGTCCTTGCAAAATCCTCGTAAATCTTCTCCGAACCTTTCCACACTTGACAATATCTTTCTTATAACACGGTGAGGACAGGGAGAACTGGTGACTAAAATTAGAGCACATGGTATTGGGGGTAGGGTTTTGACATGGATAGAAAATTGGTTGGCAAACCGGAAGCAAAGAGTAGGAGTGAACGGGTCCTTTTCAGAATGGCAGGCAGTGGCGAGTGGAGTGCCGCAAGGCTCGGTGTTGGGGCCGCAACTATTTACCATATATATTAATGATTCGGAAGAGGGAATTAGGAGCAACACTAGCAAGTTTGCGGATGACGCAAAGCTGGATGGCAGTGTGAACTGTGAAGTGGATGTTAGGAGGTTGCAGGGTGACCTGGGCAGGTTGAGTGAGTGGGCAGATGCGTGGCAGATGCAGTATAATATAGATCAATGTGAGGTTGTCCACTTTGATGGCAAAAACAAGGGGGCAGATTATTATCTCAATGGGGTTAGGTTAGGTAAGGGGGAGGTGCAGCGAGACCTGGGCATCCTTGTACACCGGTCACTGAAAGTTGGCTTACAGGTACAGCAGGCAGTAAAGAAAACTAATGGAATGTTGGCCTTCATATAACCATATAACAATTACAGCACGGAAACAGGCCATCTCGGCCCTTCTAGTCCGTGCCGAACACATACTCTCACCTAGTCCCATCTACCTGCACTCAGACCATAACCCTCCATTCCTTTCCCGTCCATATACCTATCCAATTTATTTTTAAATGATAAAAACGAACCTGCCTTCACCACTTCCACTGGAAGCTCATTCCACACAGCTACCACTCTCTGAGTAAAGAAGTTCCCCCACATGTTGCCCCTAAACGTTTGTCCCTTAATTCTCAAATCATGTCCTCTTGTTTGAATCTTCCCTACTCTCAATGGGAAAAGCTTATCCATGTCAACTCTGTCTATCCCTCTCATCATTTTAAAGACCATAATTTTCTTAACAAGAGGATTTCAGTATAGGTTCTTCTTCAGTTGTATAGGGCTCTGGTGAGACCACATCTGGAGTATTGTGTACAGTTTTGGTCTCCTAATTTGAGGAAGGACATCCTTGTGATTGAGGCAGTGCAGCGTAGGTTCACGAGATTGATCCCTGGGATGGCAGGACTGTCATATGAGGAAAGATTGAAAAGATTAGGCTTAGATTAATCTTTAATAGTAAGATTAAACGAGAACTTACCAGTTTGAAGTTTAATCGTTATTTTATGAGGAGTAACGTTGAGGGAATACGTGAAGAACCCCGCCAGGACGCATGCGTGTCATTCTTCAAAGCAGCGGTGTGAAATCACAGATAACTGTAATGACTAAACATAGTAAGATTAGAGAAGAGATACCAGTTGAGTATATGATCAAGGGTGGGAGCGGAGGGCACGTATTCCCTCAACGTTACTCCTCATAAAATAACGATCAAACTTCAAACTGGTAAGTTCTCGTTTAATCTTACTATTTTACTTCGGAGTCACGTGAGTGACTACGTGAAGATTTTAAAGCTCTGTGATTTCATGCCGTGGAAATGAGTCCATGCATCACATCTGCCTTGATTATGGGGAGAATAGTGTTAACATCATTAGACATCAATACGATATTGAAAACCCAACGATATATTATTAACACCAAATTATAGCCCCTAAATATGGGGTAAAATTATATTACAGAACTTAAAATTGCTTCTGCAAATGTTCCAGGTTGAATGACTAGTTTGTTATAAAATCGTTGGAAAGTTTTCTCCGTTGACCATCCTGCTGTCTTGAGGATTTGGTCCATAGGAACATCCAACTTCATAGCTGCCGATGTAGCTGCAGCCCTGGTGGAGTGAGATTTAAAAATGCTAGTGTCTACTCCAGCATTTATTAGGACCTTTTTTAGCCATCTAGAGATGGTCTGGACTGGCTGGATTTTGTGTGGCTGTTTGTAGCTGATTAAAAGTGACATTTCTTTGCCTCTGATGATCTTAGTATACTCCATATATAATAGTAAGTGTGTTACAATACAGAGACGATCATCTGTCGGGTAGGCCCTGAATTCTATTTTTAGGCCTGCTGACTCCTGTCTGTTCTGTTTGACTAATTCATTGATGTGAAAAGTTAAATTTCCAGATGAAATAGTCATGTTGTCCAGCCTTAGTTTCTGTAGCGACTGGACCCTTTGTGCCGTGACCAAGGCCATCAGCATGACTGTTTTCATATTCAGTTTCTGTAGGGACAGAGCTGTAGCTGGAGACCAGTTTCTTAACATGGTCAGTACAATGCTCACATCCCAAATTTGGGAGTACCTGGTTCTTGGGGGATTAACATTAAAAATGCCCCTCATGAGTTTGGTTACCAGGGGGGGTATCCCAACAGAATGCCGCTCTGTTCCTTGGCACAGGTATGTTGACAGAGCACTTCTGGCGCAGTTGATGGCACTATAACTGAGCCCCTCATCGTAATGGAGGCTTGCCAGGAATTCCAGAAAAGACGGGATGTTCATAGATCTGTGGGTGATGTTATTGTTGTGACAGTACACCAAGTACTGTTTTTTGGTGGACTGTCTGTGGGCCGCTGAAATAATATCCACTGTTCGGTCCATCAGTCCCAGGTGTAGTAGAGGTGCTTTCAAACTCTACAAATTAATAGGTTTATATAATTATGACATGGGTGACTTTCAATGATTTTGCTGCAAGCCTCTATTAAGGCTGTAACCTTTTCTTTCGGCAAAGTCACTGACATGTGAACTGAGTTAATGGTGGACCCCAGATAATCCATTGTGTTAAATAACATCTGTGGTCACCTCTTATGGGTACTGTATAGTAAGCATCTTTTAAATCGATGCTTGCCATGTAGTAACCTTTGGAAATCAATTGCTTAGCAGTAACAAAGGTTTCCATCTTGAAATGAATATATTGTACGAAAGTATTCAAATTAGTCAAATCTATGATGATGCGGCAACCACCATCTTTCTTGTTTATGATAAAGATTTTGGACACGAATTCCTGTGATTCGTGTTGGGTTTTCTCAATTACTCCTTTTTTATTAAGCCGCTGTAGTTCAGCATGCGCTTTTGATTTTTCTTTGCCTGTAAGCACGAACATTCGGTTCGGTACATGCTGAACTGGAGGCTTATGTTTTAAGTATAAATTCTATGATATAACCCTATACTGCTTAAAATATAAGTGTCGGTAGTTAACTTATTCCATGCAACCAGATAGAATTGTAATCTCCCACCAACCTCCATGCTCCCTTTAATTCGCAAGGAACCAGACCCACCTACCTCCATGGTTACTAGTGGTAGGTTTGTTACTTTTTCGGCATCCTCCGTGGACGTTGAGGCGCCGGTGTCTGGATCTGTAGTTGGGTCGAAGTTGAGGGTTAGCGCATTTCCCAGGAAGGCCGGTCTGGGCCATGGCCTAAAAAAGACCGATGTTGAGTGTTCCTGGCCTTCGAGCTTTCACCAGTTTGTCTTGGCCGACTGGTGGTGCGTAGGGGTGCTGTTTCTGGCCAAAGTAGTTTTTAGACGTTGCTTTAATGAGCCCTAGGGTTTTAGCCTCTTCGTCAAGTTCTTTTACCTGTTTGGATAAGTCACCTCCAAATAGTAATATTGGTGGTTTGGAGGTTCCAGGTTTGCACAGGCCTGCAAATTTGGGGTCTAAAGCCGGTTGGATGGCACTCTTCCTAATACTATTTAACGCGTATTGGGAGTTGCAAAATAAAGGCATTGCATCCTAGTGATCTTGTGTCATGTCTTTTTCGTTTATTGTGCGGGCGAAAGCCGTAATTCCCGCTGTTAGGACTTTCAGAACTTTCTGTAATTTCAAGTCCCTGGCTCTGATTGAGGCTCCGACATGTTTCCAAATACACTGGTTGACACTGGGAACATTCAGTGATTTGCAGTTCCCTGGTGGTAAGTGTCTTGCTGTGGTGTCCAATAATGCCTGTCCTTATAGCTGGTTGAATGACAAGTAGTTGATACTTGCAGCTATTTTAGGCTCCAGGTTTTGGCCAGTTTGGTCGGGTTGAATGAACTGGGACACCATATCCAATAGGTTTTCTTGCACCCTATGCACACTAGGGGTATGTTCTGCACACCCTTCTTCACGGTCAGCCCAGAATTGACCCCCCCCGTACACCCCTCTGATGAGGGAGAAACACTGTGCAGCCCTACAAGAGGTACTGCTGTAGGACTTACTAGCTGCCCACTGTGACTAGTCTCCATCTCCCGGAGCCTGCCACTTTGGAGTATTTGCTCCAACAGCCGCTCCAACTGGCTCCAATGCTCTCGGGCACTGGCCACTCGCGGCTGTTCAAAGTCGGACTCATCGGAGTCAACGACTCTGTTAGTTTTTTGCTTCGCTTTACCGCCCGGCCGTATCCGGTACGGGAGCAAAGTCGGGCACAGCTGTTCCCATTACGGGAGATTGGCGTGCCGTTGGCTGCTGCTGCTGCTGCTGGCTGCCCGCAACTCCGCGGTTCTCCCCCGCCAGCTTTTTCGCAGCCTTCTTGTTTCTCGTGGATCTGTCCATGCCTCCACCTGTGAAGTAAGTGGAAAGAACGCAGAGTCTCCTTACCAGCTGTTCCCGGCTTTCAAATTCTGCCGCTAATTCTGCCTGCTGTGACTCGTTGCAATGCGCGTAGCGATATGGCCACGCATGCGTCCTGGCGGGGTTCTTCACGTAGTCACTCACGTGACTCCGAAGTAAAATTAGGCTTAGATTCGAGTTTAGAAGGATGAGGGGGATCTTAGAGTTGTGAACCCAGAGAGTTATGAATTTATGGAATTCCCTGCCACAGAGGGCAGTGGAGACCAAGTCAATAGATGGATTTAAGAGAAAGTTAGATAGAGCTCTAGGGGCTAGTGGAGTCAAGGGATATGGGGAGAAGGCAGGCATGGGTTATTGATAGGGGACGATCAGCCATGATCACAATGAAGGGCCGAATGGCCTCCTCCTGCACCTATTTTCTGTGTTTCTATGTAACTATAACAGGGTTGAGCGACCTGTTGTGAACTAGCCTTGTTTCCCAGTGACCGGGAGACCGTGCAGAGATGTACTTGATGGGGATGTAATCTGCTCCCTGAATAGGTATAACGAGGGCTTTTATAACAATGTAGTGTGTGCAACCTACTCTGTAATAAACGGTGCTAAATTAGAGGTTTAACCTGCAGTAAGGCAGGAGCAATAAAACTTTATATTTATATGTGTTTTTTTAAGGGAGGAAATATTACGAGGTACTTCAGAGAAGTGTAATTTAAATAAAATGCTTGATGTCAAACAAAAGATAAATTTAATAGAAAGAGTAGCTAAACAAGCGGGATAATAAAGATGGCCTCGACGGTGAAGGGTTTAGGGAGGGACTTCAAGAGCACGCACTGAGATAAGAGCACAAGGCATAGGAGCACAGTTAGGCCATTCATCCCATCGAGTCTGCTGCACTTAGTTTAGTTTAGAGATACAGCGCGGAAACAGGCCATTTGGCCTGTCCAAGTCTGCATCGACCAACGATCCCTGCACATTAATGGGCCTGTCTCACGTAGGTGATTTTTTGGGCGACTACAGGCGACTGCTGCAAAATTTTCAACATGTGGAAAATTTTTCGGCGACAGTGGCGACAATTTTTGCTGTTGTAGGTTGTCGCCAGGTGTCATAGGTGAATTACATTAAAACTAGTCCCTGGCAGTCGCCTAAAGAGTCGCCTAAGTGGGGCAGGCGACTCCTACACACACTAGGAGCAATTTTACATTCATACCAAGCCAATTAACCAACAAACCTGTACGAGGGAAGTTAGTGTAGAAATAGCAGGGGCTATGACAGAAATATTTCAAATGTCATTAGAAACGAGAATAGTGCCGCAGGATTGGCGTACTGCGCATGTTGTTCCATTGTTTAAAAAGGGTTCTAAGAGTAAACCTAGCAATTATAGACGTGTTAGTTTGACGTCAGTGGTGGGCAAATTAATGGAAAGGATACTTAAAGATAATATATATAAGCATCTGGATAAACAGGGTCTGATTAGGAACAGTCAACATGGATTTGTGCCTGGAAGGTCATGTTTGACTAATCTTCTTGAATTTTTTGAAGAGGTTACTCGGGAAATTGATGAGGGTAAAGCAGTGGATGTTGTCTATATGGACTTCAGTAAGGCCTTTGACAAGGTTCCTCATGGAAGGTTGGTTAAGAAGGTTCAATTGTTGGGTATTAATGGGGGAGTAGCAAGATGGATTCAACAGTGGCTGAATGGGAGATGCCAGAGAGTAATGGTGGATGGTTGTTTGTCAGGTTGGAGGCCAGTGACAAGTGGGGTGCCACAGGGATCTGTGTTGGGTCCACTGTTGTTTGTCATGTACATCAATGATCTGGATGATGGTGTGGTAAATTGGATTAGTAAGTATGCAGATGATACTAAGATTGGTGGTGTTGTGGATAATGAAGTAGATTTTCAAAGTCTACAGAGAGATTTATGCCAGTTGGAAGAGTGGGCTGAAAGATGGCAGATGGAGTTTAATGCTGATAAGTGTGAGGTGATACATCTTAGCCGGACAAATCAAAATAGGACGTACATGGTCAATGGAAGGGAATTGAGGAATGCTGTTGAACAGAGGGATCTAGGAATAACCGTGCACAGTTCCCTGAAGGTGGAATCTCATGTAGATAGGGTGGTAAAGAAAGCTTTTGGTGTGCTGGCCTTTATAAATCAGAGCAATGAGTATAGAAGTTGGGATGTAATGTTAAAATTGTACAAGGCATTGGTGAGGCCAATTCTGGAGTATGGTGTACAATTTTGGTCGCCTAATTATAGGAAGGATGTCAACAAAATAGAGTACAGAGGAGATTTACTAGAATGTTGCCTGGGTTTCAGCAACTAAGTTACAGAGAAAGGTTGAACAAGTTAGGTCTTTATTCTTTGGAGCGCAGAAGGTTAAGGGGGGACTTGATAGAGGTCTTTAAAATGATGAGATGGATAGACAGAGTTGACGTGGATAAGCTTTTCCCACTGAGAGTAGGGAAGATTCAAACAAGAGGACATGACTTGAGAATTAAGGGACAGAAGTTTAGGGGTAACATGAGGGGGGACTTCTTTACTCAGAGAGTGGTAGCTGTGTGGAATGAGCTTCCAGTGAAGGTGGTGGAGGCAGGTTTGATTTTATAATTTAAAAATAAATTGGATAGTTATATGGACGGGAAAGGAATGGAGGGTTATGGTCTGAGTGCAGGTAGATGGGACTAGGGGAGAATACGTGTTCGGCACGGACTAGAAGGGTCGAGATGGCCTGTTTCCGTGCTGTAATTGTTATATGGTTATATGGTCTTTGGAGTGTGGGGGGAAACCGAAGATCTTGGAAAAAACCCGCGCAGGTCACGGGGACAACGTACAAACTCCGTACAGGCAGCACCCATAATCTGGATCAAACCCAGTTCTGGCGCTGCAAGGCAGCAGCTGCACCGATACATCACCGTGCCGCCCTATTCAATCACGGCTGATCTATTTTTCCCTCTCAACCCCATTCCTCGTAACCTCATACTGGAGATGTGTAAGAGGTTAGACACAAACAAGTGGGGTGTTTAAAAGGTTTTGCAGGAAATGCAAACTGGAACGGGAATCAAGGACAAAGCAGGGCAAGTTAATGGTTTATACCCATGTTGACGCTGACTGTAGGGATCTGGTACTGATGTGAGTTAACAAGGTCAAGCGTAATGCATGAGTGAATGTGGGTGCAGGAGTAGGTTCCAAGGCCAGACTTTGAAACTCGATTGTTGGTGAAGATAAGGGATGGGCAACCACCAAAGGAAGATTGATTGTAGGAAGGAACTGCGGATGCTGGTTCACATCAAAGATAGACACAAAATGCTGGAGTAACTCAGAGGGTCAGGCAGCATCTCTGGAGGGAAGGAATAGGTGACATTTTGGGTCGAGATTTCATTCTGAAGAAGGGTCTCGACCCGAAACGTCACCTATTCCTTTTCCCCAGAGATGCTGCCTGAGCCGCTGAGTTACTCCAAAACTCCGTGTCTATCTGAAGAACATTGATATTGACATCTGATGATGACCAGCACATCAATTGTGGTTTCATCAATATAGAAGTGAGGATACATGGCGAGGGCCTCAGCTCCTGGGAGACGAGGAAGCTGAGGCTGCAAATAATCTGTCCCAGCCAGAGCTGTTGGTGTGAAGGTGATTAACTTAAGCAAACTGCTTCACTCGACACTGAATGCCTGTGAATGTGTGGACAAGACTTGGAGAGGTAGAGGTGGATGCCATCGGCATAGGCAGACAAATGGATCCAATGATGGGCGATGTCACAAAGATGCGGTGTGCAAATATCAGAGGACGGGCTGAAGGGTTAATCACGGTGAAATTACAAAGGATACGGTGCAAGGAAGCTATTGTTCCAGATAATGTATCAGTGGACAGTTGGATCTTGAACCTAACGATAGGTGCCTGACACTGGAGGCATGACGGTATTCAGAGTGGAGAGGCAAGACACACATTGGCTACAAATGCAGGGTTTTAGAACATAGATCAGTACAGCACAGGAACGGGCCCTTCGGCCCACAATGTTTGTGCTGAACACTGATCTCATCTTTCTTTTTTCTTTTTTTTAATTTATATAGCACATATTTAGTCAACTTGCATTGACCCCAAAGTGCTTCACATAATTACATCCACACACACAGGCAAAGGTGGGTGAAGTGTCTTGCCCAAGGACACACACAGGCAAAGGTGGGTGAAGTGTCTTGCCCAAGGACACAACGACAGTATGCACTCCAAGCGGGATTCGAACCAGCTACCTTCCGGTTGCCAGCCGAACACTTAGCCCATTGTGCCATCTGTCGTCTGCCTGTACATGATTCATATCCCTCTATCCCCATGTGCCTATCTAAAAGCCGCCAGTGCATCTGCCTCCACCACCACCACATAGGGCAATATGTTCTAGGCCCCCACTACTCTCCAATAAAAAACTTGTCCGCACATCTCCGTTAAACATTACCCCTCTCACGTTATAGCCATGTCCTCTCCTGTTGGGCATTTCCACCCTGGGAAAAAGGTTCTGTCTAACCTATCCATGTCTCCTATAATTTAATATACTTCCATCAAATCTCCCCTCAACCTCCAATGTTCCAGAGAAAAAATCCAAATCTATCCAACCTCTCCCTGTAGCTGAAACCCTCTAATGTCGGCAGCATTCTGGTAAACCTTCTCTGCACCCTCTCTAAAGCCGTCACATCTTTCCTGTAATGGGACCAGAACTACCCTCTGAGGTCCCGTGCCAGCAACTTTACTCTCCCCGAATAACATGTGGTCAGTGACACGCCTGCCTTGTGATGCTCAGAGATCAGTGAGGCACTTGGACTGCAGTGTTCCATAGTCAGTTGGCATCTACTCAGTCACGATCTGTGGTCAGTGAGATACCTCCAATGTAACAACTAGAGGCCAGGTAATCACCTAACTGGTAACATACTGTGCTGAGCAAGTTCCCTACCCTGTCACGTTGTATGGGCAGTCAGACACCTTCTTCGTAATGACTTGTGGTCTGTGACACACTAAACTTATAATGTCCTGCGGTCAGTGAGGTACCTGTCGTAGTCAATGGGGGAGTAACCCCATGATGTCCTCTGGTCAATGAGGTAGCTATCCTGCAATGTGCTCTGGCCAACAAAATACCTACAATGAGGTAGACTCATCCCATAATTTGTAGGAAGGAACTACAGATGCAGGTTTAAACCAAAGATAGACACAAAAAGCTGGAGTAACTCAGCAGATCAAGCAACATCTCTGGAGAAAAGGAATAGGTGATGTTTGGGGTCGAGAACCTTCTTCGGACTTAATCCCGTGATGTAGGGTGGTCAATGAGGTACCTGCCCTGTAACGTCCTGTGTTCAGTGAAGTACCTCTCCTGCTGAACACCTTCGCTCAGTCCACCTGAACCTACCTGATCTCCCGGTTGCTAAACACTTTAATTCTCATTCCCATTCCCACACTGACCTTTCTGTCCTAGGTCTCCCCCATTGTCAGAGTGAGGCTAAACACAAATTAGAGGAACAGCATCTCATGTTTCACTTGGGCAGCTTACAGCCCAGTGGTATGAATATTGATTTCTCCCACTTCAGTTAGCCCCGGCATTCCCTCTCTCTCTGTCCCTCCCCACCCAAGTCGCACCGGCTTCTCATTTTCACCCAACAAACAGCTAACAATGGCCTGTTTCCTTTATCATCTTTACTTTTTTGCATATCTTTCATTCATTGTTCTTTATCTCTCTACATCATCGTCTATATCTCTTGTTTCACTTTTCCATGACTAGTCTGAAGAATGGTCTCGACCCGAAACGTCACCCATTCCTTCTCTTGAGAGATGCTGCCTGTCCTGCTGAGTTACTCCAGCTTTTTGTGTCTATCTTCTGTAATGTCCTGTGTTGAGTGCGGTACCTACCCTGTAATAGTCGGTACTGTAGACATCTCTTGACATTCCAAAGTCTCCGATCTTGACCTGCACGGTCCCTCCGACCAGGCAGTTGCGAGTGGCCAGGTCCCTGTGTACAAAGTGTTGTGAGCCGAGGTACACCATGCCCGAGGCGATCTGCGAGGCGATGTTCAACATCTGGGCAATGGTCATCTCCCCCTTCATCCGTGGCTGTCCGTCCACCAGAATCATGGCGTCCGGACCGCGGGCCCTGTGGAAGCAGCGCACAGTCAGAAGCTGGACTCACTGGTCACAGACATACACATCAGCAGCCCACACAGGGTGGCACAGAATGTACAGAGTGTGTTCCGAATGCCCTCAAATACACCAGCTCATCCCTGTATCAATACCTTCCAGCAGCTAAATATGTATCGTAGCTTATTTATAGTTTGCTGAGCTGTGAATATTGATGGACTGTTTTCTCTCTATTTGTTCCTGGGGTGTTAATGCTGGCATTAAATAACACTGAAACGAGGCAGTTAAAGTCAGATTGGTAGGTGTGCTGTGACATGCTAACTACATAGGTAAGGTTACAGGTGACTTTGCCCGGGGGGTGGGGGGGGAGAGTAAATTATGTTTCAGGACAACTTCAGGAGCGTGGCACAGTGCTGCAGCAGGTAGAGCCGCTGCCTCACTGCAACAGTAGACCCAGGTTCGACCTTGGACTCCGGTGCTGTCTGTGTGGAGTTTGCACATTCTCCCTGTGACTGTGTGAGTGGGGTCAAGGAAAGAGCATTCACGTTGTGGCCCTGTTTCCATCAATATTTCCACCAGCACGCAAGACAGACACCATGGTGCAGATGGCGAGAATTGTGTTCAGCTCTGGCTGAACAACCTCTAATCTTGTTCACGAAGGAACTGCAGATGCTGGAGAATCGAAGGTAGACAAAATTGCTGGAGAAACTCAGCGGGTGCGGCAGCATCTATGGAGCGAAGGAACTAGGCAATGTTTCGGGACGCACCTGCTGAGTTTCTCCAGCAATTTTGTCAAACTTCTAATCTTGTGTGTGGACTCGACAAGAAGGAGACTGTGTGAGTTTCTAGCGAGTACTTTGGTTCTTCCTCATGTGTGGGTCAGTTGGTTAATTGCCTCGAGTGAGGAGAAAGAGTAGATTCTGGGGGGAATTGATGAGAATGAGGGGAGAATAAAGAAAATAAGCAGAATGTAGAATCACTGTCAATGGCAGGTTGATGGTCAATTGTCTGAAGGAGGGTTTCGACCCGAAACGTTGCCTATTTCCTTTGCTCCGATAGATGCTGCCTCACCCGCTGAGTTTCTCCAGCAGTTTTGTCTACCTTTGTGCACCTCACTGTGATTCTCTGACAATGAATTGGAATTCCCCTGCTGGGAATTGGACTCACGGTTCAGGATCAGAAGCCCAGAACTGTGGTTACTGGTCCATCATCTTAACCTCTGCACATCTGTGCCCTATCCTTCCCTTCACCTCACTTAACCATCAAGCTGCTGTTCAGGGCCAGGAATGGTCCAGCACTGGTTCACAGTGAGCAAGGTTGGCTTTACACTGGCCAACTCCAGGCCCAGCACACTCAGATACAGAGTGAAACTCCCTCTCCCCTGTCTCACTCACAATAAAGGTCCCTCTCCCCTGCCTTACTCAGATAGAGTGAAGCCTCCTCTTCCCTCACTCCTCAACAATCCCCTCATCCCGTCACATCACCACCCCCTGCATTTCACTGCAAGAGATTTCTTCGTTGTCCTTAGGGTGGGAACTGGTACAGCCGCTGCCTCACAGCCCCAGAGTCACAGGTTCGATCCTGACTTTGGGTGATGTCAGTGTGGAGTTCTCCCTGTGACCACGTGGGTTTCATTCCACACCCCGGAGACGTGTGGGTTTGTGGGTTAGTTGGCCTCTGTAAATTGCCTCTGGTGTGTTGGGGGTGGATGAGAAAGTGGGATAACATCAAACCAGTGTGTACGGGCAATCAATGGCAAGCATGACTCAGTGGGTAAAGGGCCTGTCTGCATGCTGTTTCTCTAAACTCTGTAACTCTTGGTCTGGTTCAATGAGAAAGTATAATCACAAGCAAAAACTCTGCAATTGACCTGCTCTGTGTATATATACCATACCTGGGGCTACTAGTGCTGTTCCCCGTGCAACAGCTCAGTGAAGCTGCCTGCCTGTTTGTTAACTTGCGTGTAATGTGAGATTGATGACTGGAATAAAAGGATACGTTATCAACAGTACAAATGCCACCACAAACCCAGCCCCTGGTCTGTGGTGAATGCACACAAAGAGAGTCCGCACTAGTGTTAGCATTTTGTTTCCACTTTCAGGGGTTTGAACACGGTGAGCAGAAACACTGCCTGTGGGAATGAGACGTCAACGTGAAGTTGCAGGCACGAAGCATGAGAGTTCACGCTGAGATGAGGCTGAACTATCGGCAAGCACAGGAGGAGCCGTTCCAAACGCTCTCCCATTCCCAGGGAAAGATCATCTCATCCACTGTGTGAGAACTTGCAATCTAAATGCTTCACCGTCAACCGTCAAAATGACTGCCCAGAGGAATAAAGAAAAACAGAAAAATCACACTCCTGACATGAGATCTGAGGAATATGCTACCAATGATATTGCTGCTGCAAGGATACAATATCATTGCAGGAAATTTCTGAAGATGAACAGATGCGTTTTCCATTGTTTCTTGTGGTTCTATGGCATGTCTTTATCTGAAGCAATTGGAACAACAGGGTAAGCCCATTAATCCCAGTACACTCCTTTCAGGATACGATATCAGAGTTATCTCCGCACAGTATCTCTCTACTCTGTAGAAGAAGCCAGACCCCGAACATCGCCTGTCCATGTCCTCCACAGATGCTGCCTGACCCGTTGAATTACGCCAGCACTCAGTGTTCGAGGCAAGATTCAAGTGTCTGCAGTTCCTTCTGTCTCTCTTGTCTCTGCAATCCTCTGACCCAAAGCCATTTGTCAAGAGTATAAAGTAGTCTAGAAAAAGGATACTTGAATAGTCTCAGGGAAATTATTCAATCCATCTGCAATAATCCAGCCAGTTCACTCCTGCATTCCTTCACCACTCAACCTCATTATTTATAACACAAAACACAAAGTGCTGCAGTTACTCAGTGGGCCATAAGATCATGCAGTTAAGCCTCCTTCCAAGATGGCCGCGCCGTTGTGTTTGGCTGCCCGTCGTCTCCCGCTTGAACAAAGACCCGTTAAAGGTAATCTCTACCGTTCGTATGGCCTGCAGCCAAAGCTGGCGTACGAACGGCAAACATTATTAAATATGCAAGCCCGGTCGTCGAGGTCTTCACCCGAGGCCCCGCACCGAGCCCCAGACAAAGCCCCGCACCGAGCCCCGATCCAAGCCCCGCACCGAGCCCCGGACAAAGCCCCGCACCGAGCCCCGATCCAAGCCCCGGACGAAGCCCCCTACCGAGCCGAGCCTCTGTCGTCGAGATCTTCATCCGTGGCCCCGGACTGAGCCCCCGACTGAGCCCCGGACAAGACACCGGACTGGGCCTCCGACAGAGCCCCGGTCCAAGCCTTGGACCGACCCCCGGACTGAGCCCCCGACTGAGCCCCGGACTGAGCCCCCGACTGAACCCCCGACAGACCCCCGGACAAGGTTTCACTTACCGTTCGCTCCTCGCTCGGCTCCCGATGGATGTATGGGCTCGGTCTTGTGGCGGCCGCCGCACGCGCCGAGCCTGGAGGCGGAGTAAAAGCGCGGGTGCCGTGGTAAGGCTGAAGAACCTTCCCAGCGCCTGTTTAACATCTGCTCACCTCGCCCAGAGCTGTGAGGACGGACCTGGTCGGCCCTAACGCTCCATCCACCAGCGGTCCCTCGAGCCCAGGTATGCCTTTTTCCGGTCGATCCTCCCGGTCCCAGATCTGTCGGCACGCAGGCTCCCAGCCAGGCCCTGTGTGAAGCCCAGCGGCGTGGTCTCCCTGAACCTCCGCCCGCTGCCGTGGGAGCCGCTACCGGGCCCTCTACTCACCTGCAGTCCCTGCAAAAGTGGCGCTGATCAATGCGAGATCAGTGCTGAACTAAACCTTCGTCCTACTGATCACAGAAACCTGGCTGAATCCTGGTGAGCTTGCTCCACTCGTGGAACTCTGCCCTGATACCTGTAACTTTTTCAGCTCGCCCAGGCTCTCAGGTCGCGGTGGGGGCCTAGCCACTGTGTTTAAGAAGCATTTCAACTGCCGCCTTCTGAACACTGATCAGGTTTCCAGTTTTGAACACAACTAATCATAGTTGGTCTAACCTGTCCACTTTTAATTGTTCTTGTGTATCGCCCACCAAAGATGCATAAGGACTTTATCTCAGAATTTGGTGATCTTATTGCTAGCTTGTTGCCCAAATTTGACCAGGTCCTGATTCTTGGTGACTTTAACATTCAGGTTTGCTGTCCCACGAAGCCTCTTGTGAGTGAATTTATGAACCTGGTTGAGTCCTTCAATCTGTCTCTACTCACCACTGGACCCACGCACAAGCTTGGCCATACACTAGATCTAGTGCTTTCGTCTGGTCTCCCAACTTGTAACACAGATATTATTGATGCTTGCCTGTCTGATCATAGTGCTATTATATTTGCTATCGCTGCCTTTCTCTCCCTGAAAATCCCATCTCCCTGCTCGCTACTCCTGCTACGTTAACTCCACGACGGCCAGTAAGTTCTCTGAAGCTCTCATAGCCGCCCCCGACATCTGCACTATTGAGGCGCCACCCCTCATCTCAGTACCGACGACCTAATTTCTTTATTCAATAATACTTGCTCTTCCGTCCTGGATTCTGTTGCTCCTCTTAAAATGAAAAAGCCTAAAGGCGAGCCGTGGCTCAATGACACCACCAGAGCCCTAAGAAGAGAATGCAGAAAATCAGAACGGAAGTACAAATCTGATAAGCTTCAAATTTCCTTTGAACTCCTGAAAAATAATCTTGACAAATACCAGGAAGCGGTAAAATCTGCAAGAACTAAATATTTTTCCACCCTTATCTCCA
Organism: Amblyraja radiata; assembly: GCF_010909765.2. NCBI lineage: Eukaryota > Metazoa > Chordata > Chondrichthyes > Rajiformes > Rajidae > Amblyraja > Amblyraja radiata. The sequence continues at coordinate 2,316,613 of NC_045989.1, forward strand.
AAAACGCGCAAAATTCCAAGGTCCTTTTTAGCACCATCACCTCCATCATCTGTCCTGCCCCCAGCACCAGCCTAACTGGGTCCCCTGCTAAGTGCGAGGAATTTACCACATTTTTCACCAGCAAGGTAAAGAATATAAGAACGAATATTTCCCCTCCCACCCGTAACCTGGCTGTCTCATTGGTCTACTCTTCAAAATTAGACAGTTTCCAACCCGTTACTTTACCCTCTCTTGTAAAACTGATCACCGCCATGAAACCTACTACCTGCCCCCTCGACACTGTCCCCTCTGCCCTCCTAAAGGATGTCATTACAACAGCTGGTCCCAGCATCCTCGCCATCTTCAACAGCTCTCTGGTCCAACCACTCCTGAAAAAACCTAACCTCGACCCCACCTTGCCAAGCAACTACAGACCCATTTCTAAACTGCCTTTCCTCTCAAAAGCCCTTGAAATGGTAATTTTAAGTCAACTTATACCTTACCTTCACCAAAACACTATCTTGGAAACTTTCCAATCAGGTTTCAGGGCTCACCACAGCACAGAGTCTGCCTTGTTGAAGGTACACAATGACCTACTGCTCACCGTTGACTCCGGCGACTGTGCAATCCTGCTCCTTCTTGACCTCAGCGCAGCATTTGATACTGTCGATCACACCATCCTAATTGACCATCTCCGGTATGGGGGTGGTATTGATGGCACTGCCCTGAGCTGGTTCATCTCCTACCTCAAAGGTAGGAGTTTCTCGACTAACTTAGGCAACTCATTCTCCTCCCCAGCTAATCTCTGCTGTGGGGTTCCACAAGGTTCCATCCTTGGCCCCATTCTCTTCTCCCTGTATATGCTCCCCTTAGGATGTCATTGAAAGGCACGGCATTTCCTTCCATTGCTACGCAGACGATACCCAACTCTATCTCCCCCTGAAGCCCAAAAAACAATCAAATCTGTTTAACCTTACCCGCTGCCTCGAGGATATAAAATGTTGGATGGCCCAGACCTTCCTCCAACTAAACGAGAGTAAGCCTGAGGTCATCCTTCTCGGCCCCTCGGACCCAATCAAAATGATAGCAGGCAGCCTTGGAAGCCTTACCCCACTACTCAAACCTCACGTCAAAAACCTTGGCGTGATATTTGACTCAGCACTGAAATTTGACAAACAAGTCAATGCCGTGGTAAAAGCTCGCTTCTTTCCGCTTCGGACGATAGCTAAAATAAAACAATTCCTCCAGTTTGATGACCTGGAAAAGATCATCCACACATTCATCTCCTCCCGCCTAGATTACTGCAACTCCCTTTACACTGGCATCAGCCAATCTTCCCTGTCCCGCCTGCAACTGGTCCAAAATGCCGCAGCGAGACTCCTGACGGGCACCCGAAAAAGGGACCACGTCACCCCGATCCTGGCCTCTCTCCACTGGCTCCCTGTGCGGTTCCGTATACATTTCAAGATTCTCCTCCATGTCTACAAAGCCCTCAATGGGCTTGCCCCCACCTACATAAAAAGTCTTCTCACCCACCACTCCACCTCCAGGCCCCTCAGATCGGCCGACTTGGGGCTGCTGAATATCCCACGGTCTAGGCATAAGCTCAGGGGCGACCGTGCCTTTGCGGTTGCAGCCCCTAGACTGTGGAACAGCATCCCCTTTCCCATCAGAACTGCCCCCTCCATCGACTCTTTTAAGTCAAGACTAAATACTTATCTATACTCCCAAGCCTTTCCTGATGTCCTCTGAGTGAGGGCTACATGTATATATGTATGTAGTCTGTTTTGTTGTGCTATTTTTATAACAAATGTAAAGCACTTTGGCCAACCAGATTTGTTTTTTAAATGTGCTATATAAATAAATGTGACGACTTTTGATCACGGGATCGTAGGATCATAAGATTATGTGATAGGAGCTTAATTAGGCCATTCAGCCCATCAAGACCACTCCGCCATTCAATCATGGCTGATCTATCTCTCCCTCCTAACCCCACTCTCCTGTCTTCTCCCCATAACCTCTGACACCTGTACTAATCAAGAATCTATCTATCTCTGCCTTAAATATATCCACTGACTTGGCCTCCACAACCTTTTGTGGCAAAGAATTCCACAAATTCACCACCCTCTGACTAAAGAAACACCTCCTTATCTTCATCCAGGAACTACGTTGTTTAATTCAAATGTTCAAAGACCCTGAGCTTCTCTCATGGAAATGTGTTCATCGACTTCATCCTAAATTAGGATTATTTGTACAGTATTTATTAGCTGCGGTAAATGCCTGACTAAATGTGAAAGACTAGAAGGTATAGTTTGAAGATCACAAGCGAGTTTAAACGAGATGTGTGGGATTTGTACACAGTGGGTAGTGGATGCTTGCATCACGCTGCCAGGGGTGGTGTTTGAGAAGCTTTTAGATAGGCAGGGAACTGATGGATATGGTTCATGAGCTGGCAGAGGAGATTTATTTAACTTAGCATCAGGTCAAGGGTGGCACGGTGTCATACGTACAGGAATAGGTCATTTGGCCCTTCGAGCTACTGCCTACAGCGCCGGAGACCCGGGTTCGTTCCTGACTGTGGGTGCTTGTCTGTACGGAGTTTGTACGTTCTCCCCGTGACCTGCATGGGTTTTCTCCGAGATCATCGGTTTCTTCCCACACTCCAAAGACATACAAGTTTGTAGGGTACTTGGCTTGGTGTAAATGTTAAATTGTCCCTAGTGTGTGTAGGGTAGTGTTAATGTGCAGAGATCGCTGGTCGGTGCAGACTTGATGGACCGAAGGGCCTGTGTTACTAAACTAAACTGAATTAAAAATCATATTCAACACAGGCATTGAGGGTGGAAGGACCTGTTCCTGTGCTTTACTGGCTTTAACTTGCACTAAACATTATTCATATTATCATGTATCTGTACACTATGTATGGCTCGATTGTAATCATGTATTATCTTTTCTGGTTCGCACGCAACAAAAGATTTTCATTGTACCTCAGTACACGGGACAATAAACTAAACTCCAACTGTTCTATTTTCTATGCAGTATAGTCTGTTCAACACAATACAACTGACATTCAATTCAGTTCCAATATTTTAGCATTGCCGCATGTATTGCTAATAGTTACATTGCCAAGGGCAAGCACTGTGGCTGCCCAGTGCCAACATCATTGAAAGAAGCAATTTCCCTGTACAACTTCTCTGGGACATCAGTTTACATGACTTGCAAACAAAAGCTGATAAATTCAATCATGTAGTGTAGTTCATGTTTTTTTTTATTGAGCTGAAGTGGAAAATCGACCGGATTTTTCCAGCGTGCACCGTGCATAATGTAACCTGGAATGGTGCACCTTGGCAACGGGACGCTAGCATTCAGCAGAGGCATCAGGTAGCTCAGGAATGGCCTGCACTGTGACCAGGAGAACAGGGCATGATGGAAGGAAGTGACACGTTCCCAAGTTTCCCAATTCGGAATCAAGGGATATGGGGAGAAAGCAGGAACAGGGTACTGACTCTGGATGATCAACCATGATCATATTGAATGGCGGTGCTGGCTCGAAGGGCCAAATGGCTTATTCCTGTACCTATTTTTTATGATTCTATGATTCTTGTAATTTAGGATCTGGGCCAAATACGGGCTGGTGGGACTAGTATAGTTGGGGAATCTTGGTCAGCATGGGCAAGTTGGGCTGAAGGGCCTGCTTCCGTGCTGCATAATTCTATGGCAGGTCCCACGTGCATCTTTGGTGAGGAGTCTGCTGCAGGTGATAACCAAAGACACCAAGGAATGTTAGTGCCCAGCATTTTGTAGAGAGCTCTTGCTACTTTGTGGTTTGGTGGTAAAGGGGAATGAACTGCTCTGATCTTTCACCGCAGTTCCGCATTGCCTGCTACATTGTCCAAGTGAGCAACAGAAGAGTTTCTCACTCCACACATATCCGCACAGGCACTCCTCACACATGTACAGCTTTCAGATGTATCTAAGATAGACACAAAGTGGTGGAGTAACTTAGCGGGTCAGGAAGTATCCCTGGAGAGAAAGGATGGGTGACGTTTCGTGTCGAGACCCTTCTTCGCTCTGAAAGTAAAGGGGAGGGAACTGGTGAGAAAAGGCCAGAACAAAGCAGGGCCGGCAACAGATGACCATAGAAGGGTGGAGCCCATGTGGCCCATTGTTGGTTTGAAAAGATGTATCTGTCTTAATAGGTGAAGGGCCTGTCCCACCTGGGAGTCATTTGCGCATAATTTACGCGTCACGACGTGCGCGTCATGCTGCGCACGTGATGCGAGCATGGTGCACATTGCGTGCGCATGGTGCGTGGTGACGTAGGCAATGACACGAGGTCGCGCGAGGCGCCCCAGGATTTTGTGATGTACAAAATCTTTGCGCGCCATCTGCGTGACACGCAAATGATGCCCAAGTGGGACAGGCCCTTAACTCACCGCTCAAGTCCACCTGACACCTGGCTGTGGACTGCGCATGGTATCTGATCCTGCCGTTTCTGCCAACAGTTCCACTGCAGGATAGGAACTCGCTTTGTTTATTTCACAGTCATCGTGCGTCTGAAAGCCGCAACTGCTAATTCTCACATGTACTTTGTAACGATCCAGGAAAGATTCATGAGGATGTTGCCAGGTCCACAGGGTGTGAGCTATAGGAAGAGGTTGAGTGGGTTGGGTCTCTATTCCTTGGAGTGCAGGAGGATGAGGTGTGATCTTATAGAGATGCATAAAATCATGACAGGAATAGATCGGGTAGATGCACAGAATCTCTTGCCCAGAGTAGGGGAATCGAGGACCAGAGGACATAGGTTCAAGGTGAAGGGGAAACAATTTAATAGGAATCTGAGGGTTAACTTTTTCACACAAAGGGTGGTGGATGTATGGAACAAGCTGTCAGAGGAGGTAGTTGAGCCTGGGACTATCCCAACATTTAAGAAACAGTTAGACAGGTACATGTACAGGACAGGTTTGGAGGGATATGGACCAAACACAGGCAGGTGGGACTAGTGTAGCTGGGACATGTTGGCTCATGTGGGCAAGTTGGGCTGAAGGGCCTGTTTCCACATTGTATCACTTTATAACTCTAAAACGTAATTGGCATTGCAACATCATCCTTCACAACCTATAGCCGACAAAGTATTTTGGAAGTGTGCTTATTTTTGTAATTGGAAGATGCAGCACGGAACCAAACCCTTTGTCCCACCGACGCCACTCACTGATCACCCGTTCACACTAGTTCTCTGTTATTCCACTTTCTTATCCACTCTCTACACACTAGGGGCAATTTACAGAGGGCCCATGAACCTACAAAGCCGCATGTCTTTGGGATGTGGGAGGAAACCGGAGCACCCGGAGGAAACCCACACATTCATATGATGAGTGTACAAACTCCACACAGACAGCACCCGAGGTCAGGGTTATTCCCGGGTCTACGGTGCTCCAAGGCAGCAGCTCTACCCCTGCGCCACTGTGCCATAACATTGGGAGCATGGCAGTTAATATACAGACAGCAAACTCGCAAAAGCAACTGATGTTCACGTGTTATAATGGGGCCAATACGTGCAATATTTCAGCGTAGAGAGCTGCAATCTAACCTTTATACTGTGGAGTTGCTCTCCCTTCTATCAATTGTGTTGTTACATCTGGGCCACAGCAGGTTGTGTTACATTTGCTCACAGTATGTTGCTGCATTAATAGGAATGAAATAAACCAGAGAGTTCAGACTTTTCTTTTGGTTAGTCATGTTGGTTAATAGAAACTTTGGAAAAGTAATTCCATGCCCTATCTACTTTTGATTTGAGCGTTCCTCTTTGTTACCTCGGCTGGATGATAGAATGATTCTGTGCCACTGAGAGCTCTCAAGCAGAGAGCTGCCATCACATGGAATTTGTACTCTCTCTCTTCATTACCGCAGACGAATAAAGCAACTCTGTGTAACGAGCAGGGATGTCCCCTGATTGCTCCAGCTATTTTCCGTTGTTTTAAGTCGGGGCAGCACGGTGGTGCAGCGGTAGAGTTGCTGCCTTACAGCGCCAGAGACCCCGGTTTGATCCTGACTATGGGTGTAGGAAGGAACTGCAGATGTTGGTTTAAACTGAAGATAGACACAAAAAGCTGGAGTAACTCAGCAGGACAGGCGGCATCTCTGGAGAGAAGGAATGGGTGATTTTTTGGGTTGAGATGTCCGTACAGTGCTTGTACATTCACCCCGGGACCACGTGGGTTTTCTCCGGGTGCTCCGGTTTCCTCCCAAACTCCAAAGACATACAGGTTTGTAGAGGCTGATTGGCTTCGGTAAAAATTGTAAATTGTCCCTAGTGTATTGCACAGGGAGTAAAGAGTAAACCTAGCAATTATAGACCTGTTAGTTTGACTTCAGTGGTGGGCAAATTAATGGAAAAGATACTTAGAGATAATATATATAAGCATCTGGATAAACAGGGTCTGATTAGGAACAGTCAACATGGATTTGTGCCTGGAAGGTCATGTTTGACAAATCTTCTTGAATTTTTTGAAGAGGTTACTAGGGAAATTGACTAGGGTAAAGCAGTGGATGTTGTCTATATGGACTTTAGTAAGGCCTTTGACAAGGTTCCTCATGGAAGGTTGGTTAAGAAGGCTAAACTGTTGGGTATAAATGCAGGAATAGCAAGATGGATTCAGCAGTGGCTGAATGGGAGAAGCCAGAGGGTAATGGTGGATGGCTGTTTGTCGGGTTGGAGGCAAGTGACTAGTGGGGTGCCTCAGGGATCTGTGTTGGGTCCTTTGTTGTTTGTCATGTACATCAATGATCTGGATGAAGGGGTGGTAAATTGGATTAGTAAGTATTGTATTGTATTGTATTGTATTTTTTAATGACCACACAGCCAGGCTGGTGGAATTTGTTCTCAGTACAGCTCGATACAGGTTCCAACATTTCATCAAACATGCAACTCGTAACGTAGATATACATACAAACAGACACATTTCATAATACATAAGGGCCACGCTTATTCGTATTTCCTCACCGTACGGAGTTTAAAAAGTTAATTGCGGTAGGAATGAAACTGCAGATGATACCAAGATAGGGGGTGTTGTGGATAATGAAGAGGATTTCCAAAGTCTACAGAGTGATTTAGGCCATTTGGAAAAATGGGCTGAAAGATGGCAGATGGAGTTTAATGCTGATAAATGTGAGGTGTTACACCTTGGCAGGACAAATCAAAATAGGACGTACATGATAAATGGTAGGGAATTGAAGAATACAGTTGAACAGAGGGATCTGGGAATAACCGTGCATAGTTCCTTGAAGGTGGAATCTCATATAGATAGGGTGGTAAAGAAAGCTTTTGGTATGCTAGCCTTTAAAAATCAGAGCATTGAGTATAGAAGCTGGGATGTAATGTTAAAATTGTACAAGGCATTGGTGAGACCAAATCTGGAGTATGGTGTACAATTTTGGTCGCCCAATTATAGGAAGGATGTCAACAAAATAGAGAGAGTACAGAGGAGATTTACTAGAATGTTGCCTGGGTTTCAACAACTAAGTTACAGAGATAGGTTGAATAAGTTAGGTCTTTATTCTCTGGAGCGCAGAAGGTTAAGGGGGGACTTGATAGAGGTCTTTAAAATGATGAGAGGGATAGACAGAGTTGATGTGATCAAGCTTTTCCCTGTGAGAATAGGGAAACATAGAAACATAGAAACATAGAAATTAGGTGCAGGAGTAGGCCATTCGGCCCTTCGAGCCTGCACCGCCATTCAATATGATCATGGCTGATCATCCAACTCAGTATCCCGTACCTGCCTTCTCTCCATACCCTCTGAACCCCTTAGCCACAAGGGCCACATCTAACTCCCTCTTAAATATAGCCAATGAACTGGCCTCGACTACCCTCTGTGGCAGGGAGTTCCAGAGATTCACCACTCTCTGTGTGAAAAAAGTTCTTCTCATCTCGGTTTTAAAGGATTTCCCCCTTATCCTTAAGCTGTGACCCCTTGTCCTGGACTTCCCCAACATCGGGAGCAATCTTCCTGCATCTAGCCTGTCCAACCCCTTAAGAATTTTGTAAGTTTCTATAAGATCCCCTCTCAATCTCCTAAATTCTAGAGAGTATAAACCAAGTCTATCCAGTCTTTCTTCATAAGACAGTCCTGACATCCCAGGAATCAGTCTGGTGAACCTTCTCTGCACTCCCTCTATGGCAATAATGTCCTTCCTCAGATTTGGAGACCAAAACTGTACGCAATACTCCAGGTGTGGTCTCACCAAGACCCTGTACAACTGCAGTAGAACCTCCCTGCTCCTATACTCAAATCCTTTTGCTATGAAAGCTAACATACCATTCGCTTTCTTCACTGCCTGCTGCACCTGCATGCCCACTTTCAATGACTGGTGTACCATGACACCCAGGTCTCGCTGCATCTCCCCTTTTCCTAGTCGGCCACCATTTAGATAATAGTCTGCTTTCCTGTTTTTGCCACCAAAATTCACGAAGATTCAAAGAAGAGGACATGACTTCAGAATTAAGGGACAGAAGTTTAGGGGTAACATGAGGGGGAACTTCTTTACTCAGAGAGTGGTAGCGGTGTGGAATGAGCTTCCAGTGGAAGTGGTGGCGGCAGGTTCGTTGGTATCATTTAAAAATAAATTGGATAGGCATATGGATGAGAAGGGAATGGAGGGTTATGGTATGAGTGCAGGCAGGTGGGACTAAGGGAAAAAGTTGTTCGGCACGGACTTGTAGGGCCGAGATGGCCTGTTTCCGTGCTGTAATTGTTATATGGTTATATGGATCACTGGTTGGCATGGACTCGGTGGACTGAGGGCCTGTTTCTGCGCTGTATCTCTAAGCTAAAGTCCTCAAGCAACTGGCCCCAAGCAAACTTCCCACGATAACATGCAAATGAAGTCACTTAGAAACATAGAAACATAGAAAATAGGTGCAGGAGGAGGCCATTCGGCCCTTCAAGCCAGGACCGCCATTCATCGTGATCATTGCTGATCGTCCCCAATCAATAACCCGTGCCTGCCTTCTCCCCATATCCCTTGATTCCACTAGCCCCTAGAGCTCTATCTAACTCTTAGACTTGCATTTGTATAGTACCTTATCACATGAAGAGCATCTCGCATTTTACATTAATTATTCTGAACAGGAGTGATTGTCTTTCCACAGACATGCTGGCTTTTCTCCAAGGATATCACATCAATAACCATTTAATCTGGTGCCATTGGCTGTATGAGTAATGTTTCCCAGACAACTCACAAAAATACTTGCTCTTAACACTCTGGAATCTTTATCATCCACCTATCTGTTGATCAGTTCAATAGGCTGTTAGACGGAACCAAGCAATTTCTTTATTTCATGCAGCACTTACGCCGAAATCAATGTGCCTTTTAGAAGCGTTCCTGGAGCTCGAAATCCTGTTCATTTCTCTGCACTCCTCTGAAATTATTTTAAATGAAACCTAACAATTTTTTCTGTTAACCAACCGTACATAGTCCTGATCAAACCATACTTCATAATCAAACCACAAAATCTTCCAATTAGCATTTAATTTTCTGTGAAATTGTCTGCAGAGATGGAGGAATATAAAATGGATTGAGCCGAGAGTGGCGAGGCAGAGTTTGCTTGATTCACATGGTCTCTCACAACCTCTAGATGCCTAGATTGGAGAAGGAGGAAGGTACTTAGAATAATGACCAGGTTTGATGTGATGGATACTGTTTCTTCAGGTGGGAGGAGGGGTCTGCAACATGGTGCCATCATCACAGACATGTTTTAGCGGATCAATTACATTTACACACCCAACTGGTTACACAACTCTGAATCCTATTCCCTGACAGGTTCTGCACATGCAAAAGGAGAACCTTGCCAACGTGCATGGCTGCGCACTTTGCTACGCTGTATTCCACCTGCCACTCTTTACCCACTCTCCCAACCTGCCCAAGTCCTTCTGCAGCCTCCCTGCTTCCTCAACACGACCTGCCCCTGCACCTGCAAACTTGGCCACAAATCCATCGATTCCATCAACCAGATCATTAACATATAATGTCGCTGAACAAACACCACTATTCACCCATATTGTTATTTGCAGTTTAGATATTAAGGTATTTTGTTCAGCACAGTTTAGTTTAGCGATACAGTGCGGAAACAGGCCCTTCGGCCCACAGAGTCCACGCCGACCAGTGATCCCCGCACATTCACACTATCCAGCACACACTAGGGACAATTTACATTTATACCAATCCAATTAACTGCACGTCTTTGGAGAGTGGGAGGAAACCGAAGATCTCGGAGAAAACCCACACGGTCACGGGGAAAACGTACAAACTCCATACAGACAGCACCCGTAGTCAGATTCAAACCCACATTTCCGGCACTGCAAGCGCTGTAAGGCAGCACCTTTACCGCTGCGCCACATGGTGCCTTCATAACAGGAGGATTTCAGTATAGGAGTAAAGAGGTTCTTCTGCAGTTGTATAGGGCTCTGGTAAGACCACATCTGGAGTATTGTGTACAGATTTGGTCTCCTAATTTGAGGAAGGACATCCTTGTGATTGAGACAGTGCAGCGTAGGTCACGAGATTGATCCCTGGGATGGCGGGACTTTTCATGAGGAAAGATTGAAAAGACTAGGCATGTATTCACTGGAGTTTAGAAGGATGAGTGGGTATTCTTATAGAAACATATAAAATTATAAAAGGACTCGACAAGCTAGATGCAGGAAAAATGTTCCCAATGTTGGGAAGTCCAGAACCAGGGGCCACAGTCTTAGAATAAAGGGGAGGTCATTTAAGATTGAGGTGAGAAAAAACGTTTTCACCCAGAGAGTTGTGAATTTATGGAATTCCCTGCCACAGAGGGCAGTGCAGGCCAAACACTGGATGGATTTAAGAGAGAGTTAGATAGAGCACTAGGGGCTAGTGGAGTCAAGGGATATGGGGAGAAGGCAGGCACGGGTTATTGATAGGGGACGATCAGCAATGATCACAATGAATGGCGGTGCTGGCTCGAAGGGCCGAATGGCCTCCTCCTGCACCTATTTTCTACGTTTCTATGGGATGTGAAAAAAATGTGGGTAACTGCAAGCTATTGACCAGCCTTGATCTACCTGAATGGTCTGTTTGATCACAGGGCCGGTGTTCCTGTGTTGCTGACCAAACTGTCACATGCTCATGGGTATCCCGTGTTTCAAAGGGAAATAGGTTGAACACAGAAGTTTGACTCAAGATGCCCTGTTTCTGTATGATTTTTCCAGCCTGGTGATGATGCAAACATTGGAATAGAAAGAAAAATGGAGGAATGGTTGGGAAAGTCCCGGCCATGATAAGAAGAGGTTTCCCACAGTAACAGTGTAACATTTGGGGAGGTGCTGCAGACGGGACGAGGGAGGTGATGAGGATTGATCAAGGGAGAAAGGCATGGGAGGAGGGGAAGAATACACGCTGGAGAGTTAACACACCGGTAATTGGCTGTCCCATACAATATAGGCAGAGGATGCCTGTTTCCTGATCTGTGCACACGACATAAAAGTATTGAGTCTAATAGAATATAGAACTGTACAGTACAGGACAGGCCCTTCAGCCCACAATGTACCTGCTGAACATGATGCTGAGTTAAACCTATCTCCTCTGTCTGGACATGATACATATTTCTCCATTCCCTGCATTCCCCTGTGCCTATCAAAAACCCTCCTGAATGCCACTATCGTATCTGCTTCCACTCCCACCTGTAACAGTGCGTTCCAGGTCACCCATTCCTTCTCTCCAGAGATGCTGCCTGTCCTGCTGAGTTACTTCAGCTTTTATCTATTCCCTCACATCAATCTTGCCCCTCTCACCTTGTCCTTGGTTATTTCACGCTGGGGAAAAAGGCTTCCCATCCTCTATTCTCACCCTGAGACCAATAACATGAGGAATCCCAGAGTCACCGAGGGACGTAAAGCGATGGTCCAACCAGTCAGAGGCCATGCTGCAAGATGCACTGAGCGATGTTGACTGGAATATGTTCCAAGCAAGTTCCAGTGACGTCAGTGAGTTCGTGGAAGCAGTCACGGACTTCATCACAACAATAACCGACAACATCGTCCCCACGGTAAGGGTAAGCACCTTTCCGAACCAAAAACCCTGGGTAGACAGGTCCGTTCGTGTGGCCTTGAATGCTCGCACCGCTGCCTACAACTCGGGCTTAGCATCAGGAAACATGGACGTCTACAAGGTAGAGTCCAACAGACAGCGAAGGGCGGCGAAGGACGCAAAAAGGAGGTACAGAGACAAGATGGAGTTACAGATGGAGCAGCAGGACACCAGAAGCCTGTGGCAGGGGCTACGGACTGTAACCAACTACCGGAGCACCCCTCCCTCATCCGCAAGTGCCGGCACCTCCCTAGCTGATGACCTGAACTCCTTTTACGCCCGTTTCGAGATGGGCAACACCACTCCAGGTCTGCCGACTATCGACAATACCGCCAGCGGGCTGGCTACCGAAGCTGAAGGGAGGAATGCGCACACATTCTCGCTGTCCAAGCACGACGTGAGGAGGGCTCTGACACGGGTGAACACGAGAAAAGCTGCAGGCCCCGATGGCATCTCGGGGCGAGTACTCAAGTCCTGTGCTACGCAGCTAGCTCCAGTGCTCACTACATTATTCAACCTCTCCCTGGACAAGTCCGTGGTCCCTGCCTGCTTCAAAAAATCCATCATTGTACCGGTACCAAAAAATGCCTCCCCAGCCTGTCTGAATGACTACCGTCCGATGGCCCTTACCTCGGTAGTCATGAAATGCTTTGAGAGGCTGGTGAAGAAACACATCTGCGCCTTCCTCCCTCGGAACATGGACCCGTTGTAGTTCACATACCGTCCGAACAGATCCACGGACGATGCGGTCTCCCAGGTCTTGCACACCGCTCTCTCCCATCTGGACAGCCAGAAGGGGGGCTACGTGAGGATGCTGTTCATAGACTACAGATCAGCCTTCAACACGATAGTCCCCAACAAACTGGCCGGGAAGCTAATGGAATTGGGGCTCAACACCTCCCTGTATGCCTGGGTCCTGGACTTTCTCACTGCCAGGCCCCAGGTAGTCAAGATGGGAGGGAATACATCGAAGTCCCTCACCCTGAGCAAAGGATCGCCCCAGGGTTGCTATTGTACTCCCTGTACACACATGACTGTGTGGCTAAGTTCAGCTCCAACTCAATAATTAAGTTTTCTGATGACACTGTGGTGGTGGGCCTGATCTCAGGCAACGATGAGAAGGCCAACCGGGAGGAGGTGGCTGATCTAGCACTCTGGTGCCAGGACAACAGCCTCCTCTTGAACATCAAAAAAACTAAGGAGCTGATCGTGGACTTTAGGAAGGCACATCATCCGAGGACGTACACTCCATTGAGGATAAATGGGGATACTGTGGATAGGGTGAGCTGTTTTAAATATCTGGGAGTCCACATTTCCGAGGATATGACATGGACATCACACGCTGCAGCACTCGTGAGTAAGGCAAGGCAGCGCCTTTACCACCTCAGGCAATTGAGGAAATTCAGAGTGTCTCCGAGGATCCTCCAGTGCTTCTACGCAGCGACTGTGGTAAGCATTTTGTCCGGAAATATTACCATCTGGTTTGGGAATTGCTCTGCCCAGGACAAGAAGGCTCTGCAGAGAGTTCAAGTTCAAGTTCAAGTGAGTTTATTGTCATGTGTCCCTGTATAGGGCAATGAAATTCTTGCTTTGCTTAAGCACACAGAAAATAGTAGGCATTTACTACAAAACAGATAAATGTGTCCATATACCATGATATAAATATATACACACATGAATAAATAAACTGGTAAAGTGCAAATAACAGAAAGTGGTTATTAATAATCAGAGTTTTGTCCGAGCCAGGTTTAATAGCCTGATGGCTGTGGGGAAGTAGCTATTCCTGAACCTGGTTGTTGCAGTCTTCAGGCTCTTGTACCTTCTACCTGAAGGTAGCAGGGAGATGAGTGTGTGGCCAGGATGGTGTGGGTTTTTGATGATACTGCCAGCCTTTTTGAGGCAGCGACTGCGATAAATCCCCTCGATGGAAGGAAGGTCAGAGCCGATGATGGACTGGGCAGTGTTTACTACTTTTTGTAGTCTTTTCCTCTCCAGGGCGCTCAAATTGCCGAACCAAGCCACGATGCAACTGGTCAGTATGCTCTCGACTGTGCACCTGTAGAAGTTAGAGAGAGTCTTCCTTGAAAAACCGACTCTCCGTAATCTTCTCAGGAAGTAGAGGCGTTGATGAGCTTTTTTGATAATTGCGTTAGTGTTCTCGGACCAGGAAAGATCTTCAGAGATGTGCACGCCCAGGAATTTGAAGTTCTTGACCCTTTCAACCATCGACCCGTTGATATAAATGGGGCTGTGGGTCCCCCTCCTACTCCTTCCAAAGTCCACAATCAGTTCCTTGGTTTTGCTGGTGTTGAGGGCCAGGTTATTGCGCTGGCACCATATGGACAGTTGCTCGATCTCTCTTCTGTATTCTGATTCATCCCCATCAGTGATACGCCCCACAATAGTGGTGTCGTCAGCGAACTTGATGATGGAGGTCGCACTGTGGTTCGCTACGCAGTCATGGGTATAGAGTGAGTACAGCAGGGGGCAGAGCACGCAGCCTTGAGGTGCTCCCGTGCTGATTGTTATCGAGGCTGACACATTTCCACCAATACGAACAGACTGTGGTCTGTGGATGAGGAAGTCGAGGATCCAGTTGCAGAAGGATGCGCAGAGACCCAGTTCTGCGAGTTTGGTAACCAGTTTGGAGGGGATGATTGTGTTAAATGCCGAGCTGTAATCAATGAATAACAGCCTGACATATGAGTTTTTGTTGTCCAAGTGGTCTAGTGCGGAGTGCAGGGCCAGCAAGATCGCATCCACCGTTGATCTGTTGTGGCGGTACGCGAACTGCAGTGGGTCCAGGTTTTTGTCGAGGTAGGAGTTGATTTGCTCCATGATCAACCTCTCAAAGCACTTCATCACCACCGGCGTTAGTGCCACTGGTCGATAGTCATTGAGGCACGTCACCTTACTCTTCTTGGGCACCGGTATAATTGATGCCCTTTTAAAGCAGGTGGGGACCTCAGACATCAGAAGTGAGAAATTGAAAATGTCCATATAAACTCCCGCCAGTTGGTCCACACAGGTTTTTAGAACACAACCGGGTATACCATCAGGACCAGGTGCTTTTCGGGGGTTTACCCCTCTGAAGTATTTCCTGACATCGGCCTCTGTGACTGAGACTGAAATGCCATCACAGCGAATGGGGGATCGGGAAGGCACATCAGTATTCTCCCTGTATTTCAGCCGAACGCACTATGGGAACTTCACTCGCCTCCCTGCAGGAACTATACATCAGGAGGTGCAACTCCAGAGCCAATAAAATCATGGGAGACCCCTTCCACCCATGCAACGGACTGTTCCAGCTGCTACGGTCAGGCAAACGCCTCAATTGCCATGCTGTGAGAACGGAAAGGTTGAGAAGGAGTTTCTTCCCAGAGGCCATTCGGACTGTAAACTCCTATCTCACCAGGGACTAACTTTACTGAACGTTTTTCCTTCCAATATTTAATATGTAAAAGAATATGTGTGTGTTTATGATTGTGTTTATAGTTTGTTTGGTTGTTTGTTTGTTTGTCTTTTTGCACAAGTCCGCGAGCATTGCCATTTTCATTTCACTGCACTTCTCGTATGTGTATGTGACGAATAAACTTGACTTGACCTATCAGCCAAGGTGACAGGTCTCTGTGATGATGCCAAGCAAGCCCCACCCACAACTGGCCCCTCCCACACCTGCCCCTCCCACACCTGGCACCTCCCACACCTGGTCCCTCCCACACATGGCCCCTCCCACATCTTCGGTTTCCTCCCATACTCCAAAGACGTACAGGTTTGCAGGTAATTTAGCTTGGAGTAAATGTAAAAATTATCCCTATTGTGTGTTGGATATTATTAATGTGCAGGGATCGCTGGTTGGCGCAGACTCGGTAGGCCGAAGGGCCAGTTTCTGTGCTTTATCTCTAAAATAAACTTAAAACAAAATGCACAATATTTACAACTTGGTTTAGGTTTGTGATCCAGCATGGAAATGGGCCCTACAGCCCACCAAGACCTTACCGACCAACCATTACCTATTGACCCTAGTTCCATATTGTCCCACTTTCACATCCACTCCCCACATACTAGAGGCAATTTACAGAGGCCCAATTAACCTACAGACCCACACGTCTTTGGGATGTGGGAGGAAACCAGAGCCTGCGCAGGAAGCCCATGTGGTGAACTGCATGCAGACAGCTCCTAAAGTCAGGTCCCCTGGCTCTATGAGGCAGTGGCTCTAACAGCTACCGTGCCATCAATACCAGCAATTGCCAATCAGAGTGGTGTGTCTTACATTGCATGTGTGGTCTATTGTCTATTGGTACATGTCAGCCAGTCACCTTTGACCTCTGTGTAGGAAGGAACTGCAGGTGCTGGTTGACACAGAGATAGATACAAAATGCTGGAGTAACTCAGCGGGTCAGGTAGCGCCTTTGGGTTGAGGCCCTTCTTCAGCAAGCCACCTTTAACTTCTCACTTATGGGCCTGTCCCACTTGGCCGTCATTTGCGCGTCACGCAGGAATCCCAAAATCCTGGGGCGCCACACGCGACTGCCTACGCCACCACGCCTCACCATGCGCCATGCACGCGTAATGCACGCCATGCGCACATCACGATGCGTACGTCATACATGTTGACGCATAAACGATGTCTCGTAAATGACACGCAAATGACGCTCAAGTGGGACAGGCCCTTAACTCTCCTCACTCCCTGCCCTGTAAGCAGCCAGCATGTTTATTTATTTCTCACCTGACAGCCAATTCCAGGAGGGAGTGACTCACTGCCTCCTCCTGCCTTTCACTAGCTGGAGACACTGTAATTTGTGGCCATTGTTTCCCAGTGACAACTGCATGGGCCGCTGAGCTGGTGATCTAGTGGCTTTAAGCAACTTGATCAGTGAAGTACAGCAGCAACACAAAGCACTCAGCACAGCTTAAATCCCTAAAGGAAGGCTGTTTTAAATTAAAGAGGCTGTTCCTGCACATCGGTCACCTTTATGGTTGAATATATCCTCTCCGAACACAATAAGCAATGAAACGCCGACCTTTTGCACTGCACCACAAGCTGGGGAGAGAATGGATTGGGTTGATAAGAATGCATACGGGATTGTTATTTTCCCTTCTGCAGACTCAGCATATTCCCGCCATGTTTCATAGCTCTCACTTGCTTCAGGTGACTGCAAATATTGACTAATTACTCAAAGCCATTGCAACTTATCCCAGCAATTATAAAATTCAGGGAAGATAGACAAAAAAACCTGGAGTAACTCAGCGAGCCAGGCAGCATCTCTGGAGAGGAGGAATGGGTGACGTTTCGGGTCGAGACCCTTTTCAGAATAATATTCAGGGAGCCCTTCCCAATGCAGCATTCCATGAAAAGACACAAAGTAACTCAGGCAGCATCCCTGGAGAAAATGGATAGGTGACGTTTTGAGTCAGGACCTTTCTTCAACCTCTTGAAATCTTCACTTCAAGACCCGGGGTTTGATCCTGACTGAGGTGCTGTCAGTGTGGAGTTTGCACTTTCTCCCCGTGACCCTGTGGGTTTCCAACGGGTGCTCAGGTTTCCTCCAGCATCCCAAAGAAGTGCGTGTATCGCTCCAAGTGTGGATAAGAAATGGGATGACATGGGATTAGTATGGACAGCATGGACTTGGTGGCCTTAAGGGCCTGATTCCATGCTGTATGCCTACAATAAAACTAAATTTAAACTAAACAGAAAAAGGATACACCAATGTGTAGGAAGGAACTGCAGATGCTGGTTTAAACCAAGGATAGACACAAAATGCTGGAGTAACCTAGCAGGTCAGGCAGCATCTCTTCAGACTACTTCAGGTTTGTGGTCCCGACCACGGGGGGAAATGGAGGAGGACTGACTGAACTTTGTGCCTTCCACCACAGTGATGAATGCTGTGGTGGATGTTTGTGTTACATTTTTATCGTGTATTGTGTGTTCTTTTTTATTGTACCGCTGCTGGCAAATTCTTTTCACTGCACTTCATTGTGTATGTGACGAATAAATCTGACTATTGACTATTGACTTCAGACCTCTTCCTCTTCTCCGACTCTCAGCCTGAAGAAGGGTCTCGACCCAAAACATCACCTATTCCTTCTCTCCAGAGATGCTGCCTGACCCGCTGAGTAACTCTAATATTTTGTATCTATCCTCCATTTAAAGGATATGCCAAATTCAGTATGGAAGATGCAGTGACCCCTGAGAGTGAAACTGGGCTGACAATCAAATGGCTTTCATTCACTTCATTGTTAATTTATAAATTTGTAAGATCGTAAATTATAATAATCACAGTGTTAAAATGAAATGGGCGGATAAATGGCACAGTTTAAGAAGGAACTGCAGATGCTGGAGTAACTCAGCAGGACAGGCAGCATCTCTGAAGAAATGGAATGGGTGACATTTCGGTCGAGACCCTTATTCAGACTGGTTAGGGATAAGGGAAACAAGAGATATAGATGGTGACGTGGAGAGATAAAGAACAATGAATGCAAGATATGCAAAAAAGTAACGATGATAAGCTGTTTGTAGGGTGAAATTGGGAAGCTAGTGGGCCTGGGGTGGGGGAGGGATAGAGAGAGAGGGAATGCCGGGGCTACCTAAAGTGAGAGAAATCACTATTCATACCACTGGGCTGTAAGCTGCCCAAGTGAAATATGAGATGCTGTTCCTCCAATTTGTGTTTAGCCTCACTCTGACAATGGAGGAGACCGAGGACAGAAAGGTCTGTGTGGGAATGCGAGGGAGAATTAAAGTGTTTTGCAACCGGGAGATCAGATTGGATCAGGCGGACTGAGCGAAGGTGTTCCGCGAAACGATCGCCCAGTCTATGTTTGGTCTTGCCGATGTATAAGAGTCCACAGCTTGAACAACTGATACAGTGGATGAGGTTGGAGGAGGTGCAAGTGAACCCTCAGCCTAACCGGAAATGACTGTCGGGATCCCTGGACAGAGTGGAGGGAGGAGGTATAGCAACAGGTGTTGCAACTTCTGCGGTTGCAGGGGAATGTACCTGGGGAGGGGGTTGTTTGGGTGGGAAGGGATGAGTTAACCAGGGAATTGCAGAGGGAACAGTCTCTGCGGAAGGCAGAATGGTGTGGAGATGGAAAATGTGGCTAATGGTGGGATCCCATTGGAGGTGGGGGAAATTTCGGAGGATTATATGTTGTATGCGACGGCTGATGGGGTGGAAGATAAGGACTCTGGTGACTGTCTCTGTTGCGATCAGGGGGAGGGGGAGCGATGGCGGAGCTGTGGGATACTGAGGACACACGAGTGAGGGCATCATCTATGATGGGAGAAATCAACCCCCGTTCCCCAAAGAATGAGGACATCTCGGATGTCTTAGTATGGAACACATCATCTTGGGCGCAGATGTGGTGTAAATGGAGGAATTGGGAGTAGGGGATAGAGTCTTTGCAGAAAGCAGGGTGGGAAGAAGTGTAGTCAAGATAGTTGTGGGAGCCAGTGGGTTTGTAATAGACATCAATCAATAGTCTATTTCCTGTGATGGAGACTGTGAGATCACGTAAGTGGAGGGAGGTGTCGGAGATGGTCTAAGTAAATTTGAGTGTAGGATGAAAATTGGTGGTCATGAAGTCAGTGAGATCTGCATGGGTGCAGTCATCAATGTAAAGGATATAGAGTTCACGGATAGGGTCAGTGTACGCCTGGAACAGGGATTGATCAACATTTCTTACAAAGAGGTAGGCATGGCAGGGGCCCATGTGGGTGCCCATAGCTATGCTTTGGATTTGGAGGAAGTGGGAGGAGTCAAAGGAGAAGGTATTCATGGTGAGGACCAACTGCGCTAAGTGGAGTAGAGTGTTAGTAGAGGGAAATTGAATGGTTCTGCGGTCGAGGAAGAAACGTAAGGCTTTAAGGCCTTCGTGTTGGGGGATGGAGGTGTAGAGTGACTGAACGTCCATTGTAAAGATGCGGGAGTGGGGGCTCGGATAGCGGAAGTCATTAAAGAGATGAAGGGCATGGGTGGTATCTTGGACACAGGTCGGGAGAGATTGGACCAGGGGGGATAGGATGGATAAATGGATCCTATGGATAAATGGCATAAATGGCATAAATGGCACATGCTGTTTAATCCAAGCAAGTGTGATGTGTTGCACTTTGGCAGATTGAATGTAAGGAGAAATAAACAGTTAATGGCAAGATCCGTAACAGCATTGATGTACCAAGGGACCTTGTGATCTGGGACTATAGCTCCCTAAAAGTGGCAACACAAGTAGTGGTCAGGAAGTGCATGGTTTAGAGTATAGAGTATAGGAGTCAGGAAGTCATGAAACAGCTTTATACAACATTGGCTAGGCCACATATGACATGTTGCAAGTCACCCCATTAAGATATGGAGCTTTGGAAAGTGTGCAGAGAGTGTTCGAAACAAGGAACTTTGACCTCCCCACCATCGAACGGATCTATTGAAGTCGCTGCCTCAAAAAGGCAGCCAACATCTTCAAAGACCCACATCATCGTGGCCACACACTCATTTCACCATTACCATCGGGTAGAAGGTACAGGAGCCTGAAAACGTCCAGGTTCAGGAACAGCTTCTTCCCTACAGCCATCAGGCTATTAAACACAACAACAAATAAGCTCTGATCTGCAACAGACTATTATTATTATTATTGCACTATATTTGTTATTTATTGAGAATGTGTGCTTGTGTACACACACACTGAACTTTTTTTCTTCTCCCGTTATGTATTGTGTTTACATATTCTGTTGCGCTGCAGCAAGTAAGAATTTAATTGTCCTATCTGGGACATATGACAATAAAACACTCTTGACTCTTCTCTCTTGCCTATCAAAATATCCCCCTCAGCTGTATCCAGCTCTTACCTGCCAGGCATTGTCCTGCCCCTACTCTATGCCAGCTATTTTCCAGGGACTTCCAGGGGTGGAAGGAAGGCACGGTAGAGTTGCTGCCTTACCGCGCTTGTGGCGCTAGGGAACCGGGTGCTGCCTGTACGGAGTTTGTACGTTCTCCCCGTGACGGCGTGGGTTTAATCCGAGATCTTCTGTTTCCTCCCACACTTCAAAGATGTACAGGTTTGTAGATTGTATAAGAAAGAACTGCTGGTTTAAATCGTAGGTAGACACAAAATGTCAGAGTGAGACCCAGCACAAATTGGAGGAACAGCACCTCATACTTTGCTTGGGTAGTGTATGTGTAAATTGTCCCTAGTATGAGTAGTGTAGTGTTAATGTGCAGGGATCGATGGTCTCTGTGGACTCGATGGGCCAAAGGGTCTGTTTCTGCGCTGTATCTCTAAACTAAACTAAAGTAAAACTGGAAATGCAGGGAATGGTGGGATATGGATCATGTGCAGGCAGAGGAGCTTAGTTTATTCTAGCATCATGTTCACATGGACATTGTGGGCCGAAGGGCCTGGTTCTGTTTAAACCCGCATCTGCTGTTACTTCCTTTGACCTGTTACAGTGCTATCTATATTGCTAAAAGTCTGATCTTGACCGCTTTTGGCCCACTGTGGTGCGATTTCCGAGAGAAGGCCGCCACCTACGGCCGTCATTTTTGACGACCTCGCTCAGAGCCCACGTCTGTCTTCCTGGACCAGTGGATTTTTCCCATCGATGAAAAATCAGAGATATTAATGTTTTAAAAAAATTCACCATTCTCTCTGCTGCCCCTGCTGGAGGGAGTGGGAGGGACTATAAAACCAGGAAGTGGTGTGCCTCACTCACTGAACACATGTCTATTCAACTGTGAGTCCCCTTAATGTAGTTTGAAAATGAAAATATGGTTGGTTTGAAGTAAAAAGGCAATGCCTGCAAATGGTTGTTTGGGTGCTTTGGGTTGAAGTAAAAATTCACTACTGCAAATGGTGGTTTGGGTTGAAGTTAAAAGGCACTATTGCAAATGGTGGTTTGGGTGCTTTGGGTTGACGTTAAAGGGCACTACTGCAAATGGTGGTTTGGGTGCTTTGGGTTGAAGTTAAAAGGCACTACTGCAAATGGTGGTTTGGGTGCTTTGGCTAACTTCCTGTTTGCACTGTATATTAATTTTAGATAAAACGCTACCACTTACGGCTGTGATTTTTGGCCATCTTACTCAGTCCCCCTCCGCTCAGCAGGTGCAGAGGATTCTTCCCATCAATGAAAAATAAAAGTGTTATTAGTGTTTAAAACTTTTTTGAGAATCTCTCTCCAGTCAATCACGCCATGAAGACCACACCTTTTCTGGTGGGAGGGGTTATAAAACCCGGAAGTGTGGGTGTGCCTCAGTCTCTGCATGATGGGGGAGGGAGAGGTCACGACTCTGTCTGAGCTGTGAATCAACTGAACACACTGAATGTCTACTGAACTGTGAGTTTGGTGTTTTGTGTGGTTTTATGGTGGTTTTATGGTGGTTTCACCCTGCATGAAATGGTATGAAGCTGCATTTGAATGTGGTGGCCTTGCACCCTGCTTGAAGTGGAATGAAACTGCACTTGAATTCGGTGGTCTTGCACCCTGCTTGAAGTGGTAGGAAACTGCACTTGAATTTGGTGGCCTTGCACCCTGGTGAAATGGTAGGGAAATGGATTTGGATTTGGTGGCCTTGCACCCTGCTTGAAATGGAATTTCAAGGAATAGCCATGAGTCAACTGCCAGCCCACCAGCCATGAGTGAGCTGCCAGCTCATCAGGCTTGAGGGACTGAGCTGCCACCCCAAAAACCAATACCAGTGCTCCAGAAAGCCCCCCCACTTGCCACCAATATTGGAATTGGTGGAGAGGTGGAATATTGTGTTGGGGGACCAGCCCTCCCGTGTGAACACTTAGTATAGTACTGTTCTATAGTTTGTCTCAGTTTAAATTTTAATTTATTAAAGTCTCACAATCTAAATTGTGATAATGAATTAAAACAGGAAGTGCTTGAATTAGTTGGTAGGTCATTTGAGTTGAGTTTAGTTTATAGTCACGTGGACCGAGGCACAGTGAAAAGCTAGACATCGGGCAGCATCAGTGGAGGGGGAAACAGAGTTAACCTTCCATCCCATCCTCCTGAAATGTTAACTGTTTCTCTCTCACTGATGGTGTCTGACCTTCTGACTATTTCCAGCAGCCCTTGTTTTTATTTCGAATATGTACCATCTGTGGTTTTTGATTTGTGATTTGTGCATTGGGATAATGAGCATATAATCTGTCTATTATTAATGTTGATTGAAAAGTAAATATCGGCCAGTTATAAGATTCACCTGTTCCCCGTAATGTAGAAGGGCAAAGAGAAAATGTTGTTGAACATTCTACAGTCAATGAAATGGTCTGTGGAGTGTGTGTCTGTTACTGTTCCACAGGTCATGTGGCATCAGGTTGGACATCACAGGCTTCACAAACAGTGATGATCAGATGATAAATATTAGGCAGGCATTAGGAATAATTCCTTTTCTTTTTACATTTACTTTTTTAATTTTAGCAATGCAGCATGGGAACTGGCCCTTTGGCCCATCGAGTCTGCGCTGACCAGTGACTAGCGCTGAAGGATAGTGCTAGTGTGATCGCTGGTCTGCGCGGACTCGGTGGGCTGAAGGGCCTCTTCCCACTAAGTCTTCAATGGCCAGCGATTACCCCGTACACTAGCGCTATCCCACACATTAGGGGCAATTTACTGAACTCAATTAACCTACAAACCTGCACGTCTTTGGAGTGTGGGAGGAAACCAGAGCACCGGGAGAAATCCAATGTGGTCACAGGGAGAATGTACAAACTCTGTTCAGACAGCACCTGTAGTCAGGTTTGAACCCGGCACTCTGGCGTTTTCAGGCAGCAACTATACCTCTGTGGGGCGCCCGTTTTTTCTTCAAAATACTGGTCAGGCACTGCCTGTTACTTTGATCCTTTGATAGCATATAGAACACAGAAGAGTACAGCGCAGCAACAATGTCCACAATGGCCCACAATGTCTGTGCCGAACATGCTGCTAAAATCAACTCATCTAATTTGCTTGCAAGAGGCATATCCCTCCATTTTCAGCTTATCCATGTGCCTATCTAAGAGTCTCCTAAACACCTCTACCATATCTGTCACGACACCTCCCCTGCAGTGCGTTCTAGGCATCTATCACCCTCCGTGTAAACGACTTGCTCCGCACATCAGCTTTACGTTTTGCTCCTCTAACCTGAAAGCTATGCCTTCTCATGCTTGACATTCCCACTCTGGAAAAGGTTCTGACTGTCTACCCTATCTATGCCTCTCATAATATTATATACTTCTCTTAGGTTGCCCTCAACCTACGGCGTTCCAGAGAAATCCATCCAAGTTTCTCCAACCTCATCCTATATCTAATAGCATCTAATCCATGCAGCAATCCGGTAAACATCTCTGCACCCTTTCTAAAGCCTCCACATCCTTCCTGTAATGGAGCGACCAGAACTGCTCACCCCCACAACTTCAATTGTTTGTGAACACTGCAGATTTGAGGCCTAAATTTTGGTATTGGTTTTGGTTCATTATAGTAACTGGCACCAAGATACAGTGAAATGCTAAGTTTTGCGTGCTATCTGAGAAAGATCAGGAGTGGGAATTGAACCCAGTACTGAGTCAGAGATGAGTGCTGGCAGCTCACACAAGCCACCAAACCCTAGCGAAGGTTTTCTCTTCTCTTTTGGAGGGCACACAACAGAGAAATACATAATCGATCTTCAATTCCTTATTACAGGTCATTCCTAACAGGATGGCCATCCTGGGCCAGAGGAATTATGTCATGTATAGATGTTACAGATGTTAGCTTACACCGCAGATAGACACAACAAGCTGGATAACTCTGCGGGACAGGCAGCATCTCTGGAGAAAAGGAATGGGTGATGTTTCGGGGCGAGACCCTTCTTCAGAACAAGGGTCTCGACCCGAAACGTCACCTATTCCTTCTCTTCAGAGATGCTGCCTGCCCCGCTGAGTTACTCCAACCTTTTGTGTCCAGTTTCAGAGGAGTTATTACCATTTTATGAGAGAATTTTGTTGGGCTTTTTTAACATCAAAGGGCTACCGCACAGCTTCACAGCTAACAAACCAGTAACAAAGTATAACCAAGCATGTTAATCAATAAATGTGCCTCTTTGCCACCCCAGTAGAGGGAGTTGCTTTTCCACATGTCCATGAATGTTTCCAGTCACACACCACTCACATTATTCAAGTGGATGTGCTGTCTAAATCTCCGAATCTATCAGTTTGTGCACACTTTTAGATATGAGCATTGAGGCCCAGTAAGGAACATGTGGTACAGTAGCTGAGAGTTGTAGATTAAAAATGCGTATCATTCTCTTCAGGCGAGGGATTCCAGCAGTATTGCTTCAAGCTGTGATCCCACTTCTCCACAACATACTCTGAAGGCTAAAAGCACCACGATGTAAAATAGATGCTGTCAAATTCCTAGTCCCATTACAACCTGCATTCAGCACAGTTCTATTTCCTGTTTTGGAGAATGAATGGATGGGACTGGGACTGGCCAACAGGTGGAGCCAACTTGTTGGGGCTCCACCTGTTCCCCAGACCTTTATATTCAAGTCGAGTCGCATCCCGGCCACTCCTTCTTCTCCCCTCTCCCATCAGGCTAATGGTATGGAAGTGTGAAAACACACACCTCCAGATTCAGGGACAGTTCCTTCCCAACTGTTATCAGGCAACTGAACCATTGTGGTGCTGGCTCGAAGGGCCGAATGGCTTCCTCCTGCACCTATTTTCTATGTTTCTATTCTACCACAACCAGACAGCAGTGCTGAACATCTATCTACCTCCTTGGTGACCCTCAGACATTGCCTGATCGGACTTTGCTCGCTTTACCTTGCACTAAAGATTATTCCCTTAGTCGGCTTGAGCGGAGGTGTTCAGCGAAACGATCGCCGAGCCTGCGCTTGGGTTAACTGATAGATATATAAATATACTAGACCAAGGGGGACCCGTTGGGTCCCATCCCCTCAATGCACAGTTGCAGGGGTGGGGGCGGCAGTCTGTGGCATCACACACGCACTAACCCCCCCCCCCCCCCCCACACACACACACTAACCATCCCACACACACTAACCACCCCCCTTGATATTATATTAATATTATTCATTTGATCCTTTTACCCCATCCCCGCCCTATCTCGCGGGGCAAAGAGAGTGGGGCAGAGAAAGAGAGAGAGGGAGAGGGTGGGGAGAGAGGGGGATTGAGGGGAGGAGAGGGGGAGGGGGATGTGAGGGGGGAGGAGAGGGGTGGAGGGGGGAAGGGGGAGAGAGGGCGAAGGGGGACGGGGAGGGTGGAGAGGGGGGGGGGTGGGTGGAGGAGGAGGGGGAGTGGGAGGGGGAGGGAGGAAGAGGAGGGGGGAGGGAGGGGGAGGAGAGAGA
Source organism: Amblyraja radiata (assembly GCF_010909765.2). NCBI lineage: Eukaryota > Metazoa > Chordata > Chondrichthyes > Rajiformes > Rajidae > Amblyraja > Amblyraja radiata. Next base: position 2,343,036 of record NC_045989.1, read on the forward strand.
AGGGCAGAGGGGGAGATGGAGAGGGGGAGGAGAGAGGGGGAGGAGGGGGAAGAGGGGGAAGAGGAGGGTGAGATGGGGGGGAGTGGTGGATGGAAATAATGACCTCTGAAGCCCAACCAAATTACTGCGTGTTCAGCGGGGGGGAGGTTACGTGATCCAGATTTTCGAGATCACGAGGTAAATTTCTACCGGAATATGTAAAAATTTCACCGTTAGCGTGTTGTGTTTTCGAGGAGACGTGAATCACAAACAAACAAGACACACACACACAAATACATCCACATCCAAGATCAGAGTTTTATAATAATAATAATAGAGATAGGAAATAACAATTCAGAAGACAACTTAAAAACATCAGAAAACAACACAACTGTATTACACAAAAGCCTGGAGTAACTCAGCAGGACAGGCAGCATGTCTGGAGAGGTGACATTTCAGGTCCTGATCTGAAACGTCATCCATTTCTTCTCTCCAGAGATCCTGCCTGTCCTGCTGAGTTAATCCAGCTTTTTTGCCTCTCTTCAGTTTAAACCAGCATCTGCAATTCCTTCCTACACAACTATATTACAATTGTGAACAGGTAATCAATAAATAAAGTTGTGTCAGTCTGCTAGGTTTTTTTCTAAAACTCATGATGTTATCAGTTGAATGAGTTTTACAGTTTACAACCTAATCTTGATTTCTCTAACTTCAAGTGACCCTTGCTTTCCCTCTCTCTCCGTCCCTCCCCCACCCTAGTTCTCCGACTAGTTTCACTGTCCTCTTGGTTAATTTTACAGTTTGTAAACCTCGTTGTCAGCCTCCCCTCAGCCAACAATGAAACATTCTACATTTTCCTTGATCATCAGCTTTGATCTCCCATCAACACTACTGACCAGAAATTAAATTCAGGGGATTTCAGTTTTTGACGCAGTGACTCCATAAGCAGTTAGATTAGTTACAAATATTTATTGGACCAGAGCTCAGGTCTGCTATCAGTTCTGCCCGGTTTAGTTCATATGCAAGTTCATGTTCATAAGGGATAGGAGCAGAATTAGACCATTTGGCCCATCAAGTTTATTGCAGCTTTTCTGTCCATCTTCAGTTTAGTTCTGGTCAAGTCATGGAATAACAGCAGACAGGACAAGGAAAAGGCACTTGGACTATGGGCTCCTTTCACAGCAACGAGAAAGGATGTAGAACAGCGATCCAAGGTTTCTGTTCAAGAAGGAACTGCAGATGCTGGAGAATCGAAGGTAGACAAAATTGCTGGAGAAAGCTGGAGTTTCTCCAGCAATTTTGTCTTCCTTCTCCAGGGTTTCTATTAAGACTAGGGAGGGTAAATAGCAAGTTTATGTTCATAAGTGATAGGAGCAGATGAAGGTCATTCGGCCAATCAAGTTTACTCCACCATTCAGTCATGGCTGATCTACCTTTCTCTCTCAACCCCATTCCCCTGCCTTCTCGCCATAACCCCTGACACTCGAACTAATCAAGAATCTATCAATCTTTGCCTTAAAAATATCAACTGATGGCCTCCGCAGCTGTCTGTGGCAATGAATCCCACAGATTCACGACCCATTTTTAACAAATTAATAAGACTGAAAATGGTGAAAATCTGAAATAAAAATTGGAAGGAATAGTGGCGCAGCGGTAGAGTTGCTGCCTCGCTTCAGAAACCCTGGTTCAATGCTGACTATGGATGCTCTCTGTGTGCAGTTTGCACGTTCTCCCTGTGACCGCATATGTTTTCTCAGGGTGCTCCGGTTTCCTCCCACATTCCAAAGACATGCAGGTTTGTAGATTAATTGACTTCTGTAAATTGTCCCTAGTGTGTGTAGGATGCAAAATTGGATGTACGGATGATGGATAATCAGTGTGGACCCGGTGGGCCAAATGGCCTGTTTCCACGCTGTATCACTAATCTAAACAAAAACCAGAATTGCTGAAAAATCCCAAAAGGTCAGAAAGCATCTGTGGAGAGGGAATGTGTAAGAAGGAACTGCAGATGCTGGTTTAAACGGAAGATAGACTCAAAAATCTGGAGTAACTCGGCAGGACAGGCAGCATCTCTGGAGAGAAGGAATGGCTGACGTTTCAGGTGGAGACTCATCTTCATTTCTTCTCTCCAAAGATGCTGCCGGTCCCGCTGAGTTAGTCCAGATTTTTGTGCCTGTCTGTGGAGAGGGTAATGGTTAATGCTTCAGGTTGAAGACTTGTCGCCAGAACTGAGCAAGTTAGTCTCTGCACTGAGAGGTGGGAGAGGATAATGGGTAGGCAAGGGGAAAGCCTGCAGTAGGGTGAAATACAGGTCCACTACCGATGTTGTGGCACCCTTGGAACCAGAGCCTTTCTGGATCATCCATTTTTGCCGGACCAACAGTGGTCAAGGTCACCAAGAGGAGTCGAGCGTTACGGGAAGGGTCTGTATAGGCTGCTGAGGACATGGTCATACTGAAACTGGCCTTTGGTCTGACTCCTCCACTGCAATCCAATCTCAAAGTCAGTATCCAAAACCTCTTTGGTCATAAGTGGCCGCGCGGTCTTTACAAAAAATCAGCTCATTTCAAGTATGATATAATGCCAGGACAACCGAGATTCCCATGTGTTCCAAACCACCATCATTGATGCAACAAAACACAATGTAATATTGGCAATGGACACAAAATGCTGGAGTAACTCAGCTGGAGAGGCAGCATCTCTGGAGAGAAGGAATGGGTGATGTTTCGAGACCCTTCTCTCGACCTGAACCATCACCCATTCCTTCTCTCCAGAGATGCTGCCTGTCCTGCTGAGTTACTACATAATTTTGTGTCTATCTTCGGTGCAAACCAGCACCTGCATTCCCTTCCTACACGTAATATTGGCAGTTCTCTCTTCCATCCTATTCTTACTGCAAAGCAATCTGAAAGAATGGTTTCTGCTTGAGAAACACTGCAGAAATAGAAATGATCGACGTCTGATAAATGTGTGGCTAAAGACTGCTGGAGTGCTGAGCATAAATAAACGCTCGCTTAATTAAAGATCTGATATCTGCTGCAGGGGATTCACATTTTTACCTGTTTAAACGGAAATTAAATCATAGAACAATTATCGGCAGACAAATCGGATCTGTGGTTATTGTCTATTTGCTGGGGATCTCAGATAGTTTTCTCCTCAAAGGTTCTATGCTCTGGATTCATAGTTCATAAATTCATAATTTCTAGTAGCAGAATGAGGGCATTCGGCCCATCATGTCTACTCCACCATTCAATCATGGCTGATCTATCTTTCCGTCCTAACCCCATTCTCCTGCCTTCTCCCCATAATCCCCGACACCCGTACTAATCAAGACTCTGTCAATCTCCGCCTTAAAAATATCCACTGACTTGTGGCCTCCACAGCCGCCTGTGGCAATGAATTCCACAGATTCACCATCCTCTGACTAAAGAAATTCCTTCTCATCTCATTTCTAAAGTAATGTCCTTTTATTCTGAGGCTGTGGCCTCTAGTCCTAGACTCTCCCACGAGGGGACACATCCTCTCCACATCCACTCTATCCAGGCCTATCCAACTCCAACCAATTCCTTCCTCCGATCTGTTCCGAGACCATTTTCTTTTTCCTCTTTTTGTTCAGTCCTCAAAAACCTCCCTGATCATGCTCTGTGTCCACCCTTCTGTTAACTGGCTTGGCATTTAGCAATAGTTTTCTGCATCAAAGGAACCAATCGATTTCTATTAACATCTTGTGTAGGAAGGAACTGCATATGTTGGTTTAAACCTAAGATAGACACAAAAAGCTGGAGTAACTCAACGGGACAGGCAGTATCTCTGGAGAGAAGGAATGGGTGACATTTTGGGTCGAGAACCCTCTTCATACTGAAGAAGAGTCTCAACTTGAAACGTCACCCATTCCTCTCTCCAGTGATTAAGAAGGAACTGCAGATGCTGGAAAATCGAAGGTACACAAAAATGCTGGAGAAACTCAGCGGGTGCAGCAGCATCCCTACTGCAATGCCTGCCTCCATAATGGGGGATGGACTCTCGCTGGTTCTCCACTCTACACTGGACCACTTGGACAATGAAAACACACACGTCAGGCTGTTGTTCATCGACTACAACTCAGCGCTCAACACCATCATCCCCTCCAGACTTGTTACTAACCTCAGGGAACTAACTGGGTCTCTGCGCATCGCTTTGCACCTGGATCCTTGACTTCCACGTCAACAGAACACAATCAGTATGAATTGTCAGCAACTTCCTCCTCAATAACCCAGCACAGAGGCACCTCAAGGCTGTGTTCTCAGCCCCCTGCTCCACTCACCCGATACCCATGGAGGTGAAGCTGGGCGGAGCTCCAACATCATTTTAAAATTCACAGACGACACCACCATAGTTGGACAAATTACAGACAATGACGAGTCAGAGTTTAGGGGGAGAGAGTTGTCTGATTGAATGGTGCCAGAGTAACTACTTTGGTCTCAACGTCAGTTAAACCAAGGAACTGATTGCTGACTTTAGAAGTGGAAATACTCCGTGGGGTCCCAGACAGAACAATGAAATTCTTACCTGCAGCAGCACAACAGAATATGTAAACAGACTATATACTAAATCATTCAGTGAGATAGTGCGACTGGGCTGGGATAAAATAATTTCTTCAGAGGGGATTCTGGGTCTGCGAGGTACTCCGTCATGAGGGAAAGCTTTAGCACAATAACCAAAGCAGGAGTCTGCTGATTCTATCCTGTGGGACCTCGCTCTACCTCTGCGTTCTAGCGGGAGACAGGGTGAGCAACAAGCTTTCCACACGGGCCCAATTGGGAATGTTTATTGTTCGCCCAAAGAGGGTTGTCTGGACAGTATGCTTCATGCTTACATACAAGTAGAGAAAGCATCAATGACCATACAGTTTACGTTGCATCATCAATTTGTGATCGACCAAGCCTCAGCCAAGGACAGCATGGTGGCGCAGGGGTGGAGTTGCTGCCTTACAGCGTCAGAAACCCGGGTGCTTTCTGCACAGAGTTTGCACGTTCTTCCTGTGACCGCGTGGGTTTTCTCCAGGTGCTCCAGTTTCCTCCCACATTCCAAAGATATGCAGGTTTGTAGGCTAATTGGCTTCTGTAAGTTGTCCCAAGTGTGTGTAAGATAGAACTAGTGTAAGGGAGACTGATGGTCAGTGCGGACTCGGTGGGACATAGGGCCTGTTTCCACGCTGGATCTCTAAACTAAAGTAAAACTAAACCTTCCTCTGATGCTGAGCAAAATGGTATCGGCCCTAATGCAGGAGAGACTTCCCCAGTGATAGATGAGCCAAGCGTCTGGGTTGCAGGTGAATCCAGTTATCCACGGCAGGTTGTGCAGATCATGAGCATACATTGGATCAAATGTTTTAGTTTTTTTAGTTTAGTTTAGAGACACTGCGACGAAACAGGCCCTTCGGCCCACCGAGTCCACACTGACCAGCCATCCCCGCACATTAACATTTTTACATTTACCAAGCCAATTTAACAACATACCTGTATGTCTTTGGAGTGTGGGGGGAAAGCGAACACTCAGACCGTCACGGGGAGAACGTACAAACTCCGTACAGGTAGCACCTGTAGTCAGGATCGAACCTGGGTCCTCTGGCGCTGCAAGCTCTGTAAGGAAGCAACTCTTCCGCTGCACCACCGTGCCACCCCGGACTGCAATACAAGAACTACAAACTCTATTCACTCTGGAAATTCAACCTACACTTCCCATCATGAATCATGATTGTGTGTTTACTGTCCACAGACTTTGAGGCCGATCTCCAGCTCATTGTTCACTCTCTCATGTCTCGGACAAATGTCTGGGACAGAGGGACCATGTGTGTGAACAGAGCATGATGTTGGGCAGTGGGCACACTCACAGGTCAGGGGGATTGCCCGCTGGTCTGCTGGGCTGGACAGGACCAGTGGAGTCTGCAGCCCACAGTCATTGCCGGCCCAGAGTCACTGGTTGTGGTGCTGATGAAGTAAGAAGGAGACGATGAGGCCACAACAACAGATGTGTTTTAGTCGCACCACATCTTCTCTCTGCGTTGTTAAACAGCATGAAAGAGGCCCTGGGCAATGCGCACAGTGCTTGTCGTGCTGTGAGGAGGAGATTTCTCTTACGCAGAGGTTTATAAATGTATGGGATTGTTTACTTCACGGGGCCGGTGAATGATCAGTCACTGAGGATATTCACAAACAGAAATAGATCGTGTAGGAAGGAACTGCAAATGCTGGCTTACACTGAAGATAGACGCAAAAAGCTGGAGTAACTCCAGGCAGGCCAGGCAACATTTATGGAGAAAAGGAATAGGTGATATTTCGGGTCAAGACCCTTCCTCAGACTGAGATCTCTGGATGCAAAGAGAATCGGGTAAGTTGCGGATTACTGATCAAAGTGGGCATAGACCATGGTCTTATGAGTCTGTAGAAGGGTCCCCACTCGAAACATCACCAAGCCATGTTCTCCAGAGATGTTGCCTGACTCACTGAATTACTCCAGCACTTAGCATCTGTTTCTGTAAAGCAGCTTCTGCAGTTCCTTGTGTCTCCATGATGTTACCAACTAGCAAAGCAGTTTTGGGCAGCCTGATGCTCTCACTGCCTCTCATCTGTACACAAGGCAGATTTAAAAAATGAAAACATTTCCTAACTAGGATTCCTCTGTCCCTTCTGTTCTGATAATCATCGTTAATAAACGCCCTTTGAAACTTCCTCCGGAGATTCCATGTCAGGTGAATGAGTCACTTGTCAGATTTAACGTTAATTAACGGATAACAATCAACTTTTTTAGCTCCTGAATTAATTATTTTAATGTTCAAAGATATGTTTTGAATCATTTTTATCTTTCATCTGAAGCAACCAGTGGTCCCTTGAGGTCCCTCTGCCTCCTTGCCATCCCTTCTCTGCCCTGCACCAGTCTTGTCTTTACCATGCTCCGCACACTTCAGGCATTATTACCACGTTCATTCTGAACTAATGATTCAGCACTGATAGTATTGTAATGAAAGGAGCTGAATTGTAGCACTCTTCCTATCATTATCACATGGTTGAATGAGCACCTCTTTGAGACTGAGAGACAATAACTACAAACTCTGATCACTCTGGAAATGCAACCTCCACTTCACATTGTCAACCATGACTGTGCGTTTAAGGGCCTGTTCCACACACAATTCTTTCGGCAACTTGCCGACACCCGTGTTGCGGACACACAAGTTGAAAATTCAGCGGCGACCGGAAAAAGGTACGACTCTTTGGGCGACTACTCACGACCAAACAAGCGTCACCCCGCGACCATGTCGACACGTGACGCCTGTTTGGTCGTGAGTAGTCGCCCAAAGAGTTGGGATCAAGTGTATCATTGGAGGAGTTTTGGAAATTAAGAGATGTGCTGAAAACTTTCAGCAACCTGCTGCGACTATGACGGGTGCCAGCAAGTCACCGAAAAAATTGCATAAGTGGGACAGGCCCTTTACTGTCCACAGACTTAGCGGCCGATCTCCAGCTCATTGTTCACCCATTCAATGGGAAGATGATGAACGTACAAGGCATGATTAGCACATTTCAGATGACACAAAAGTTAGTGGCATCGTAAGTAACAAAGATGGTTATCAAAAATTACATCGGAATCTTGTTCGGTTGAACAGGTGGGCTAAGGAATGGTTAGAAACATAGACAAAGAAAATAGGTGCAGGAGAAGGCCATTCGGCCCTTCGAGCCAGCACCGCCATTCATTTTGATCATGGCTGATCGTCCCCAATCAATAACCCGTGCTTGCCTTCTTCCCATATCCCTTCATTCCACTAGCCCCTGCGGATTTTAATACAGAAAAATGCGAGCTGTTGGCTTTTGTAAAGTCAAAATAGATTTAAGATAGTTATGGATAGGGACAAAGAGTTAAATTGCTCAGGTAGACACAAAATGCTGGGTAACTCAGCGGGTCAGGCAGCACCTCTGGAGAGAAGGAATAAGCGACGTTTTCGGGTCGAGACCCATCTTCAGACCCGAATGCTCAATTGGCATGCCAACTTTGAGGTTATGAGAAAAGGTCTCGCTCAAGTTGACTGGAGCAGGTTATTTAGGGGAAAGGAACATCAGCCAAGTGGGATGTTTTTCAAAGTTTGCTGACAACAGCTCAGGATATCTACGTCCTTGTTAGAGTGAAGGGTAAGGCAGACAAACATAAAGAAGCTTGGCTGACGAGGGAAATTGAGGTACTGGTCAAGAATAAGAAGGATACATGGGACAGGTATAGGCAGCTGGGATCCTCTGTCCCTTCTGATCAAAGTGGGCATAGACCATGGTTTTATGAGTCTGTAGAAGGGTCCCCACTCGAAACATCACCAAGCCATGTTCTCCAAAGATGTTGCCTGACTCACTGAATTACTCCAGCACTTAGCATCTGTTTCTGTAAAGCAGCTTCTGCAGTTCCTTGTGTCTCCATGATGTTACCAATTAGCAAAGTAGCTTTGGGCAGCCTGATGCTCTCACTGTCTCTCATCTGTACACAAGGCAGATTTAAAAAATGAAAACATTTCCTAACTAGGATTCCTCTGTCCCTTCTGTTCTTATAATCATCGTTAATAAACGCCCTTTGAAACTTCCTCCGGAGATTCCATGTCAGGTGAATGAGTCACTTGTCAGATTTAACGTTAATTAACGGATAACAATCAACTTTTTTAGCTCCTGAATTAATTATTTTAATGTTCAAAGAAATGTTTTGAATCATTTTTATCTTTCATCTGAAGCAACCAGTGGTCCCTTGAGGTCCCTCTGCCTCCTTGCCATCCCTTCTCTGCCCTGCACCAGTCTTGTCTTTACCATGCTCCGCACACTTCAGGCATTATTACCACGTTCATTCTGAACTAATGATTCAGCACTGATAGTATTGTAATGAAAGGAGCTAAATTGTAGCACTCTTCCTATCATTATCACATGGTTGAATGAGCGCCTCTTTGGGACTGAGAGACAATAACCACAAACTCTGATCACTCTGGAAATGCAACCTCCACTTCACATTGTCAACCATGACTGTGCGTTTAAGGGCCTGTTCCACACACAATTTTTTCGGCAACTTGCCGACACCCGTGTTGCCGACACACAAGTTGAAAATTCAGCGGCGACTCTTTGGGCGACTACTCACGACCAAACAGGCGTCACCCCGCGACCATGTCGACACGTGACGCCTGTTTGGTCGTGAGTAGTCGCCCAAAGAGTTGGGATCAAGTGTATCATTGGAGGAGTTTTGGAAATTAAGGAATAAACCAAAAGAGATGTGCTGAAAACTTTCAGCAACCTGCTGCGACTATGACGGGTGCCGGCAAGTCACCGAAAATATTGCATAAGTGGGACAGGCCCTTTAGTGTCCACAGACTTAGCGGCCGATCTCCAGCTCATTGTTCACCCATTCAATGGGAAGATGATCAACGTACAAGGCATGATTAGCACATTTCAGATGACACAAAAGTTAGTGGCATCGTAAGTAACAAAGATGGTTATCAAAAATTACATCAGAATCTTGTTCGGTTGAACAGGTGGGCTAAGGAATGGTTAGAAACATAGACATAGAAAATAGGTGCAGGAGAAGGCCATTCGGCCCTTCGAGCCAGCACCGCCATTCATTGTGATCATGGCTGATCGTCCCCAATCAATAACCCGTGCCTGCCTTCTCCCCATATCCCTTCATTCCACTAGCCCCTACGGATTTTAATACAGAAAAATGCGAGCTGTTGGCTTTTGTGAAGTCAAAATAGGTTTAAGATAGTTATGGATAGGGACAAAGAGGGCCCACGTGTTAAATTGCTCAGGTAGACACAAAATGCTGGGTAACTCAGCGGGTCAGGCAGTACCTCTGGAGAGAAGGAATAAGCGACGTTTTCGGGTCGAGACCCATCTTCAGACCCGAATGCTCAATTGGCATGCCAACTTTGACGTTATGAGAAAAGGTCTCGCTCAAGTTGACTGGAGCAGGTTATTTAGGGGAAAGGAACATCAGCCAAGTGGGATGTTTTTCAAAGTTTGCTGACAACAGCTCAGGATATCTACGTCCTTGTTGGAGTGAAGGGTAAGGCAGACAAACATAAAGAAGCTTGGCTGACGAGGGAAATTGAGGCACTGGTCAAGAATAAGAAGGATGCATGGGACAGGTATAGGCAGCTGGGATCAAATGCATCCCTGGAGGAATTTTGGAAACTAAGGAATAAACTAAAAAAGAAAATCAGAAGGGCAAAAATGGGATAGGAGATAGCTCTGGCAGATAACATTAAGGACAATCCCAACAGATTTTATAAATACATAATGGGGAAAAGGGTAACTAGAGAGACCACCCCACAGGAATCAAAGCGGTCACCTCCGTGTGGAGCCACAGGAGATGGGCAAGGTCCTAAATTAGTATTTCTCATCTGTATTTACTGAGGAGATGGACAGTAGGATGGAGGAACTTGGGGAGGTCAATGGAAGGATCTTGAGAGCAGTCAGTGTTACGGTTGAAGAGGTGCTGAAGGTACTGTTGTGTATGAAGGTAGACAAATCTCCAGGGCCTGGTCAGATATATCTGAGTACATTGAAGGAAACCAGAGAGAAAGTTGCGGGAGCCCTGATTGAAATTCACGAGTCGTCTTTAAATACAGGAGAGGTGCCGGAAGACTGGAGGGTGGCAAATGTTGTGCCTCTTTTCAAGAAGGGCTGCAGGGAAAATGCTGGGAACTATAGACCAGTGAGCTTAAGAACTGCAGATGGAAAGTTACTAGAGATTATTCTGAGGGATAGGATGTACAGGTATTTGGATGGGCAAGGGCTGATTAGGGACAGTCAGCATGGTTTTGTACATGGGAGGTCGTCTCATAATTCTGATTGAATTTTTTGAAGACATGACCAAAAAAGTTAATTAGGGCAGAGCTGCAGATGCTGTATATATGGACTTCAGCAAAGCATTCAACAAGGTTTCTCATGGTAGGCTGCTCTGGAAGAATAGATCACTTGGAATCCAAGGAGAGATAACTCAATGGATAGAAAATTGCTTTATGAAAGGAAGCAGAGGGTGATGGTGGAAGGTTGCTTCTTGGACTGAGGCCTGTGACTAGTGGTGTGCCTCAGGGTTCAGTGCTGGGCCCGTTACTGTTTATCATCTACATCAATGATTTTGAGGAGAAAATATTTGGGAAGATTAGCAAGTTTGTTGATGCCATCCAAAAGTGGATGGTTTTGCAGATAGTTAAGATTGTTGTGAAAAATTGCAGCAGGATTTTGATCGATGGGCCAGATGGGCTGAGGAATGGTTGATGGAATTTAATACAGAGAAATGTGAGGTGTTGCATTTTGCGAAGTATAAAAAGGGCTGAATGGCAAGGCTCTGGGTAGTGTTGTAGAGCAGAGGGATCTAGGAGTACAGGTGCATGGTTCCTTGAAGATCGCAGGTAGACATTTTGAGCAAAAGGTATTTTGGCACATTGGCCTTCATCAGTCACAGTATTGAGTATAGAAGTTGGGAGGTCATGTTGCTGTTGCATTTAGTATTGTGTTAAGTTCTAGGCATCATGTTATAGGAAAGATGTTGTCAAGCTGGAATGGGTACAGAGAAGATTTACGAGCATGTTGCCAGGACTAGAGGGCTGAACTATAGGGAGAGGTTGAATAGGCTGGGATACTAGTCCCTGGAGCTTAGGAGGATGAGGGGAGATCTTATAGCATTGTATAAAATAATGAGAGGTATAGATCGGGTAGATGCACAGAGTCGCTTGCCTAGTGTAGGGGATCAGAGGACATAGGTTTAATAGACAATAAACAATAGACAATAGACAGTAGGTTCATGAGTAGACCATTCAGCCCTTCGAGCCCGCACCGCCATTCAATGTGATCATGGCTGATCATCCACAATCAGTACCCCCTTCTTGCCTTCTCCCCATATCCCCTGACTCCGCTATCCCTAAGAGCTCCATCAAAATCTCTCTTGAAAGCATCCAGGGAACCAACCTCCATCGCCCTCTGAGGCAGAGAATTCCACACATTCACAACTCTATGTGTGTAAACGTTTTTCCTCATCTCCATTCTAAATGCTTTACCCTTATTCTTAAACTATGGCACCTTGTTCTGGACTCCCCCAACATTGGGAACATGTTTCCTGCCTCTAGCGTGTCCAAACCCTTAATAATCTTATATGTTTCAATAAGATCTCCTCTCATCCTTCCAAATTCCAGAGTATACAAGCCCAGCCGCTCCAATCTATCAACATATGATAGTCCCGCCATCCTGGGAATTAACCTCGTGAACCTACGCTGCACTCCCTCAATAGTATGAATGTCCTTCCTCAAGTTTGGAGACCAAAACTGCACACAATATTCTAGGTGTGGTCTCATTAGGGCCCTGTACAACTGCAGAAGGACCTCTTTGCTCCTATACTCAACTCCTCGTGTTATGAAGGCCAACATGCCATTCGCTTTCTTCACTGCCTGCTGTACCTGCATGCTTACTTTCTGTGACAGATGAACAAGGACCCCCAGATCCCGTTGTACTTCCCCTTTTCCCAACTTGACACCATTTAGATAATAATCTGCCTTCCTGTTTTTGCCACCAAAGTGGATAACCGCACATTAAACTGCATCTGCCATGCATCTGCCACTCACCCAACCTGTCCAAGGTGAAGGGGAAAACATTTAATAGGAATCTTTTTCACACAGTGGGTGTATGGAACAATCTTCCAGAGGAGGTAGTTGAGGCTGGAACTATCCCATTTAAGAAACAGCTAGACAGGGACACGGATAAAAGAAGGGTCTCTACTCTAAACGTTACCCATTCCTTCTTTCCAGTGATGATGCCTGTCCCGCTGAGTTACTCCAGCTTTTTGTGTCTATCTTAGATACATGGATAAGACAGGTTTGGAGGGATATAGACTGAGTGTGGGCAGCTGGGACTGGTGTAGATGGGACATGTTGGCTTTTTTGGGCAAGCTGGGCCGAATGGCCTGTTTCTACAGTGTATCACTCTGTCTCTATGATGTTAAATCAGAGCAGGACCTAAACAGTGAATGGCAGGAATCTGTGGAGTGTTGTAGAGCAGAGGGATCTAGGAGAGGTAGTGCTATCACATCCTCCCTGAATGCTTGTGCTGTGAAATATGGTTTACTCTGTAAAGCCAGTAAAAAGAAGAGGTTTATGTGTTAGATGTGGCAGTATGTGACTACACGGTGAATGACAGGACTCATGAGTGCTGGTTAGTGCCGTTTAACACATGGATATACAGCGAATGGAGGAATATGTTTCACGTGCAGGAAGAGGAGTTTATCTTGGCATCATATTCAGCACGGACATTGTGGACCAAACGGCCTGGTTCTGCCCTGTACTGTCCTATGTTCTATGAATCTACAAAAAGAGAAAACTACCATCACTGATTCCGTACCTTTTGTTGCAAGTAACAATTTGATTTCAGGAATAGCAGCTGTTTCCAGGCCAGCTTTCTCATTCCACGCAGCTTTCACACTGCTCCGATCAATACAGGATCTAGTGACGATTATTGAGTAAGAATATATTGGCTGCTGGCATGCCGCTTGTTTAGCAGTGGACATTTTAAAAAGTGCTGTAAATCCGTCAGGAATGAAAGTGGGAAGAAACACACAATTAAAGTCACACAATGTCATATAATTGTCTTCAGACCAAGAGTATTACCAGTACCATATTTGGTAATGAAACGATGTTGAAGTGGAGCAGCTGTTCTCTGCCACCTGATGGTCATTATCTTTCTGTTTGTATTTCCAAGTGACCAAGTGACCAAGAACATCTAAGCGATAAGAAAATGTTAGGGGGCGTCACGGTGGCGGAGCAGTAGAGCTGCTTCCTCACAGCGCCAGAAACCACGATTCAATCCTGACTACCGGTGCTGTCTGCAAGGAGTTTGTACGTTCTCCCCATGATCTGAGTGGGTTTTCTCCGAGATCTCCGGTTTTCTCCCACATTCCAAAGACGTACAGGTTTGTAAGTTAATTGTCTTGGTAGAAATGTATATTGTCCCTCGTGTGTGTAGGATAGTGTTAGTGTGTGGGGATCGCTGGTCGGCGCAGACTTGGTGGGCCGAAGGGCCTGTTTCTGTTCTGTATCTCTAAACTAAACATGAATGTCAATACTACAAGTACTACCAGCCATTGAAGAATCCTACAGTTCATTCAATTAAAGCGGGGGAAATTCACTGGGGAATAGATCATATAGAAAACTTTCAGAGAATTTGGAGAATAAAAGATAAGGCTGGATTCATCGCAAAGTGGATCGATATGAAACACTGTTTGAAATTTGAACCACAAAGAAAATTTGACCGTAGCTTTTGAAAGAGAAGGGGCGGGGCGAATGATTCAGGCTGGTTCCTTCATTGGATCACGTTTGAAATGGCCTGATTGAATCCTATCCTCCAATTGCAGATATTAGCCAGCATTTCTCAGTGATGAGACAGTCCAAAGTGCCCCTTTTCAGATAAAAACCAAGAACTGAGAAAGATGTCCAATTTAAAATGTTTAATCCGTTTAGTCCATATTCTCAAATATTAATAACAGTAAAGATGTTGCATTTTCCTCACACTGATACATCACTCTCCGAAACGTTGTGTAGATAAACAAATCTCAAAAATAATCACAAAAATGCACAAACATGATAAGCACATTCACAATCCGCACACACACTCAAGCTGCTCACATACACACTCGCAATCCTCTTACACACTCACAATCCCCATGCACACTCATACTCCTCACATGCACACTCACAATCCCCTTACACACTCGTGCTGCTCACATGCACACTCACAATCCCCTTACACTCACAATCCCCTTACACACTCATGCTCCTCACATACACACACACAATCCCCAAATCTTACACATAAACCTCAGGGATGTACGCACAGCCTTTACGAAGTTGTACCTTACATGTACACTCAGACATCCCAGACAATCCAGTCATGTACAAAGCTCACAGATGGAGATACATCAAATCTCTCCCACAAATATGGGGTTATGGGGAGAAGGCAGGTAATGGGATTAGGAGGCAGAGTCAGCCATGATTGAATGTCGTAGATTTGATTGGCTGAATGGCCTAATTCTACTATAACTTGGGAACTTGTAAAATAGAACATAGAACAGTCCCTTTAGCCCACAATGCCTGTGTGGAACATGATGCCAATACCATCACTTATCTACCTGCATGTAACCATATCCTCCCACTCCCTGTATATCCATGTGCCTCTCCAAGAGTCTTCAACCACCACCCAGACAACGTGTTCCTGGCACTTACAACCCTCAGTGGAAATACCTTGCTCTGCTCATCTCTTTTAAATACAAATATACATGCAAATATACAGACAAAACCTCCTGCACACACTCAGGAAGCTTTCCCTTACACACATACACACGCATGTACATAAAGTACACACTCATATGTACATAAACACTAGATCGAGATTACATGCCGGTGTAACTCAATGGGTCAGAGACAGCATCGCTGGAGACAAGGAATCGGTGACATTTTGGCTCATCTTCTTCAGACTGAGAGTCAAGGGGGAGGGAAACTAGAGGCATGAAAGGTACAGAACCAGCACTCATGATGAAGGAAAGGTAGAGCCCATCATGGTTCATTGTTGGTTGTCATAGATGTGACAACAAGGGGGATATATGAATGCAAACGTGGAACTGGCAGGATGACTAGAGTGGGGAAAAGGCAGAGAGAGAAAGGGGATGCAAGGGTCCATTGAAATTAGAGAAATTAATGTTCATACCGCTGGGGTGTAAGATGCCCAAGCAAAATATGCTGTTCCTCCAATTCGTGCTGGGCCTCACTCTGAATGTGGAGGAGGCCCAGGACAGAAAGGTCAGTGCGGGAATGGGAAGGGGAATTAAAGTATTTGGCAACCGGGAGATACATACAATATGTGCACACACCAAATACTTGCACATACAATCACATACACGTCATACATACCACACACACACAAATATCCCATGCACACAAATGTTGCACACACATGCATCATGCACATGAACCTTAAGATTGTTTGCCACACATACATGCACATGCATGTGTACCTGTGCAGGTAGCACACACGCACACAAATGCAGCAGCTGCTGGAATCATCAGAGCAGATTTGGCAACAGATGCTGTTTTCATTGCATCTGTCATTTAGCAAGGAGCACTGTGGTGAAGTTGAGCAGTGGAACAAGATGTCAAACACTAATCAGAGACCAACTGAACCAATTAATGAGTCACCTTATTGTTGCGTTGAAAAGCCAGCATTAATCGCAAACAGGTTTCTGCTTTCACGGTGTGGAGGACCCAGCTTCAAATCACCTTGTGCTAGAACGGTGCAAACACCACTGGAAAACCACCTGTGCAAGATGTGTAATGCTGAAAGCCAGGAGCAAAGGCCAAAGTTCTGGGACACAAAATGCTGGAGTAACTCAGCGGGAAAGGCAGCATCTATGGATAGAAGAAGGATCTCGGCCAGAAAAGTCACCCGTGCCTTCTCTCCAGAGATGATGCCTGGCCCACTGAGTTATTCCAGCATGTTGTGTCTGTCATCGGTGTAAACCTGTATCTGCAGCTCCTTCCTAAACAAAGTTCATGCTACGTGGGAGGGAAATGTACATGTGAGGTTTCGGGGTAGGAATCAAATTCAGACTGATTGGTGGAGGGGAGAAGAAACATCGAGCATAAGGTAGACACAAAATGCTGGAGTAACTCAGCAGGACAGGCAGCTTCTCAGGAGAGAAGGAATGGGTAACGTTTCGGGTCGAGACCCTTCTTCAGTCTGTTATATGTTCATAGACCACAGGAACAGGCCCTTTGACCCACAATGTCTGTGCCGAACATGATGCCAAGTTAAATTAATCTGCACATGATCCATATTTGTCCATTCGCTGCGTATGCATTTGCCTATGTAAAAGCCTTGAGCAAAACATAAAGTGCGGGAGGAGCTCAGTGGATCAGGCAGCATCTGCGGTGGGCAGGGGCAGTGTCAAGAGTGTGTTATTGTCATGTGTCCCAGATAGAACAATGACATTCTTACTTGCTGCAGCACAACAGAATATGCAATCATACTCTGATGTGACAAAGAGAGAAAAGAAAAGCTCCGTGTGTATGTATAGACCACAACCGTGGTCTGTCAAGGTTTTGGGTCAGGATCCTGCTTCAATTATAGTAGGGGAGAGAAAGCTGGTAAAGAGAGGTGGGGGCAGGACAAAGCCCGGCAAGTGATTCTTCAGTGACCCGACCCAAAACATCACCCATTGCTTCTCTCCAGAGATGCTGCCTGTCCCGCTGAGTTACTCCAGCATTTTGTGCCTGCCCCCGGCAAGTGATAGGTGGATACAGATGATGGGGGGCTAAGATTGTCAGATGGGTGGAGTCAGTGACAAAGGAGAGAGATGAAATAGGGACAAATGGGTGACACATGAGGAAGGAAGGAGTTGAGGAGGGAAATATGAAGTGGGAGGAAGGGATCATGAAGGATTCCTATTTGCTGGTTATTTTTCTCAAATTTTATCCCAGGAATGAATATGGGATAAATGTAATAAAAATGAACTGTAGATGCTGGTTTACACCAAAGATAGGCACAAAATGCTGGAGTAACTCAGTGCAGCACATCTGGAGAAAATGGATAGGTGATGTCTCGGGTCGGGACACTTCTTCAGACTGATTGTAGTGGGGGGTGGGGGAGGGAGTGGGGAAGGGTGGAAGCTGGAAGAGAGAAAAAAATCAGGACAAATGGGAGTCAGCAACAGGTGAGCTCAGGCAAGGAGGTTCCGTGATAGACCTATTGTTGGCGTGAGAAAGGTGTGAGCCCAAGAGAGATACATAGTTGTCAACTGTGGAACTGGTTAACTGACTCTTGGTGGAACAAGGGAGGGGGGGGGGG
This sequence comes from Amblyraja radiata, assembly GCF_010909765.2. NCBI lineage: Eukaryota > Metazoa > Chordata > Chondrichthyes > Rajiformes > Rajidae > Amblyraja > Amblyraja radiata. The sequence continues at coordinate 2,360,897 of NC_045989.1, forward strand.
GGTGTGGGGGGGGGGGGGGGGGAGGGGGAATTGAGAGGGGAGGGGAGGGAGACGTTTGCAGAATTTATCCAAAATTGGAGAATTCAACGTTTATACTGCTGGATTTTAAGAAACCCAAGCAAAATATCAGGTGCAGTTCCTCCAATTTGCATGTGGTCTAACTCTGGATATGGAGGAGGCCCAGGAAAGAAAGGTCAGTATGGGAAGGGGAGTTTAAATGGTTAACAATTGGGAGATCCAGTGGGTCTTGGAGGACCGAGCATGTGTTCAGTGAAATGGTCGCTACACTTGGTCTCGATGACGTTCAGGAGGCCACATCGGAAACAGCGGATGCTGTAGATATGGTTAAAGGAGGTGCATGTGAGCCTCTGTCTCACCTGGAAGGACTGCTGGGGTCCCTGGATGGAGTCGAGGGAGGGGGGTATAAGGACAGGTGTTGCATCTCCTGCGGTTGCAAGGGAAAGTACTTGGGGAGGGGATGGCTTGGGTGGGAACGGATGAGTGAAGAGGGAGTGGTCTCTGCAGAAGGCAGAAAGTGGTGGGGATAGGAAGTGATGATCAGTGGTGGGATCCCGTTGGAGTACTGCACCTGCACTCTGCTACAGTCCGCCTCCTAGCCTTTGGACCAGCTCCAGATACAAGCATGAGCCAATTCCTCCACTTCTCTATTAACACACAGCTTCTTATCTTTGTCTTAACACCTTGTACTAAAACCCCAACATTTACTGAACATTAGTGAATGTGCAAAATGATTTTAAAAATAGGCCTAATGGAAAGTGTCCTCTTTATCCCCAGAGGAATGAAAATATGGAGATAAATCATGCTCAAATCGTGGCTCCAATATCACTCTCCACGCATAAACCTTGAATCAAGCCACCAGGTTTTCTGTTCATCTGTGTGATCTCAATGCTCCTGCTAGGTAGCATTACAACTACATGAGGTACTGGAGAGACAGAACATTGGAAGTGGATTCTGAGAGAATTGCAGAGCCTAACGTTAAATGTCAGGACTTTCATGTCAGGACTTTCATATGAGGAAAGACTGGATAGATTCGGCTTGTACACGCTAGAATTTAGGAGATTGAGGGGGAATCTTATAGAAACTTACAAAATTCTTAAGGGGTTGGACAGGCTAGATGCAGGAAGATTGTTCCCGATGTTGGGGAAGTCCAGGACAAGGGGTCACAGCTTAAGGATAGAGGGGAAATCCTTTAGGACCAAGATGAGAAAAACATTTTTCACACAGAGAGTGGTGAATCTCTGGAACTCTCTGCCACAGAAGGTAGTTGAGGCCAGTTCATTGGCTATATTTAAGAGGGAGTTAGATGTGGCCCTTGTGGCTAAAGGGATCAGGGGGTATGGAGAGAAGGCAGGTACGGGATACTGAGTTGGATGATCAGCCATGATCATATTGATTGGCGATGCAGGCATGAAGGGCCGAATGGCCTACTCCTGCACCTATTTTCTATGTTTCTATGTTTCTAAATGTATTGACCCACACAACCCAAATGTTGTTGTATCATGGTTGAACCACGGTCTGGTATGGCCAACTCAAACACACAGGAATTTAGGAGATTACAAAAGTGGTGACCACTGCCCAGTCCATCACAGGTTCTCGCCTCCCACCATCGAGGGGATGTACAAGAGGCGCTGTCTCCAAAAGGCAGCCAGTATCATCAAGGACCCGCACCACCCTGGCCACGCACTCGTTTCATTCCTGCCACCGGGAAGGAGGTACAGGAGTCTGAAGACTGTAGCCTCTTGTTTCAGGAACAGTTTCTTCCCAACACCCATAAAGCTCGTGAACCCTGCAAACACCAACTAAACTACAACATGCTCAAAAAAAATGATTGAACTTTCTTTTATTTTTGTGTAATATCTCCACATGTGATGTTTACAGACCTGTGTTTACAGTGTTTACTGTGCTGCAAGTAAGAAGTTCAACTTCTGTTATCGGTACATGTGACAATGAGACACTCTTGCCTTGACTCTCAACTCTGGATCCTTGCCATTGACACCAGCACATCTACCTTACCGAATAAATTAGGCAGCATGAGCCAGCCAGCAGCTTGTGCTTCCTGCGTTGGAAGAAACTTCAGACACTGGTTTACACTGAAGATTGACACAAAATACGCAGCGGGACAGACAGCATCTCTGGAAAGAAGGAATGGGTGACGTTTCGGGTCAAGACCCTACTTCAGATCATTTTACTGATTGTATCTTCCATTGTCACCTTCCCCTCAGCAAACAATGAACCATTCTACATTTCCTTATCATCGACAGATTTGACCTGTAGTTTTCACACCTTACCCTTCCATATCTCTAGACTCCCTCTCCCCTCTCTCAGTCTGAAGAAGGGACTCGACCCAAATCGTCGCCGATTCCTTCTCTTCAGAGATGCTGCCTGTCCCGTTGAGTTACTCCAGCATTTTGTGGCTATCTGGTGCTTCCGATTCACTGTAGCACTGAATCGAGCAGAAGATGCCTGGTGATTCCTCTGGAACCTTGAGCCCCCCCTTCCCTCCCTCCCTCCCCCCACCCCCCCCCCCCCCCCCCCCCATATCTCAGCTGCAATGGTTTCACTGTTGAATTGATGCAACCTTGAAACTAGCTGCCATAAAGTGGCTACATCGGAAACTCTTCAGCACATCCTATATTAGCTGAAGTAATGCTCTGCTTGACAGCGACATTGCAATGACACCAGGAAATGATCATCAAGAGACTTTAATTGTAACATAAGATTTGAAATAATATAACGCTTCATGAATTCTCAGACTTTTTGTGGCAAATAAGTATTTTGTAATTGTTAAAGCCTTGTTACGGTCTTAATCTCTTTTCTGTTGATCTATCATAACTTCTCAGAGAATTGCATTGGTTGGGAACATGGAACTGCATCCTAAGCTGAGCAAGCACCAATAACATGCCCAGCCTCCTGTAGTATTCTGTACAAACTGAACCTGCACGCTGCTTCAGTCTGGCTCTTTGGACCAGCTCCAGATACAATCATGAGCTCAATCCTCCGCCTTCTCTTCACACACAACTTTTTATCTTTGTATTAATATCTTGCAGTAAAGCATCAATATTTACCAAACATCAGTGGACATGCAAAATTAAATTATTAGAAGGCCTAATGGCAAGTTTCCTCTTTATCTCCAGAGGGAAGATGCGCCTCATCATTAATGTGTAGGAAGGAACTGCAGATGCTGATTTACACCAAAGAAAGAAGTGCTGGAGTAACTCAGCAGGACAGGCAGCAGCTCTGGAGGAAAAGGAATAGGTGATGTTTCGCGTCAGGTCTTTCTTCAGGTAATCTAACCCATGTTCTCCACTGATGCACTCCAGCACTTTATGTCCTTCATTGTTATTTTAAACACAAGTTGTGAGTGATGTAAGCTTGGCCAGAATTTATTACCCATTCCTAATTGTTCCTGCACAGAGAGGTTTACTGGAGCATTTCTGAAGATTTACTGAAGATGGTTAAATCCACCTACAGTATATTGCTATGGTGAAGGAAGGAACTGCAGATGCTGGTTTACATTGAAGATATAAATAAAACGCCAGAGTAACTCAGCAGGCCAGGCAGCATCTCTGGAGAGAAGGAATGGGTGACGTTTCGAGTCGAGACCATTCTTCGGATCTGATTTGGAGTCGCGTATAGGTCAGACTCAGTAAAGAAAACTGCTTTCTTTATCGAAAGGATATCAACACAATTCAGTCAGTTTGTCTTTATCATTACTGGGATGAACTTTATTCAATAATTTCAGGTTTATTTCTTTAAGTATCCCAGTAGCCACGATCTCTGCATCACTATCCCAGATTACTGAGGTCTAATTCAGTAAGAGGACCACTGCAGAGATAAAGGATTGACAGCTGATAGCTAATTAGAGAGACTAAAGACATCAAAGTGGCAGAAACTCGATATCAGGGACGTAGAAAGCTTCTGTTGGATAGACAGAAGATTACGTCAGGGAGACAACAGTAGCAGATACAGCACTCAGTCTACATCTTGGACTCCTACATGTTAATGGACCAGAAGGAGTGCCATCATCACTTGTGTGAAGGAACAGCCGGTGCTTGGTCTTTATCAAACCCAAGCCGCGCTCCATGTATACCACTAATAACTTCTCGATGTCTCCATAGTGGGTCACGTTCATCATTCTGATCACAGGTAGAGGCACAGCCTGAAAATCGGTTAGCTGGAAGGTGATGAGCAGACTCCGACCCCACAGTGAGGCCAGACTCCCTTCATATCACACAGATGAATGGCCCCGCTCTCATTGTAGACCTGCCTGAATGTACAGAGCCCACAGTGTTCACAGCGCATGTCTGCATAGATGACTCTTGTGCAAGTGATATTATGGCACGCAATGGGCGACCTCTGCCCACTTGTATATTACACATGTGGATGTGCTGGAGCACTATTCTTAAAGGCGGTTCCATAGTTCCAATCTCCAATTGTTCCATGATCACGTTTCTGGATGCGTTAAGGTGCAGAGTTTCTAAACCGCCGTTTCAATCATCACCTTTATGTCCCAATGATTTGTCAGTAACTTCAAATTCTGGTGCCAAGCTGCACACTGATCAAGACAAGAACACATCAGTGCATTTACTTTCTTAGGCCTCTGAGAAGATTCGACATGTCCACAAGGATTTTCTCAAACTTCTGCAGATGCGCCACAGAAAGTGTTCTGATGGAATACATCTCAGGCAGGTACGGCAACGGCTCTGCTCTTGGCTGCCTGAGTGTGCAGAGAGTGGTGAACACAGACCAGTCCATCACAGGCTCTGCACCTCCTTCCATCCAGTCCATCTTCATGGTGCCTTGCATCAGTAAAGCTGGAAGAATGGGCAGCGATGACTGCCACCCTGGCATTTCCTGTTTGTCTCTTCTACCTCTTGGAAAAGATACAGGAACATGAAAAGCCCAGATGTCTTGACTTAAGAACCACTTCTTCCCCGCTGCTATCAGGCTGCTAGCCCCATAGCAGAAGCATCCACATTGCGGGGCTAGGAACGGGAATATCCTGAGCTTATTCTGCTACCACCATCGTCTATTGCGACAAGTGATGGCTCCCACTGATTGTCGCCGGAAGCTTGCGTCCTTTTCAGGGAATGACAGTGAAGTCAACATTTGTAACAAGATGGACAGGAAAAGAAAAGATCAGGCTGCTGAACCAATCACTCTTTCACACCTCCATTTCTTTCTCTAGCTCATTCTGAAGATAGATACAAAATGCTGGAGTAACTCCATGTAATCAAGCGTGACAAGCAGCATCTCTGGAGAGAAGGAATGGGTGACGTTTCAGGTTGAGACCCTTCTTTGACTCTACCTCATTCTGTTATTTTGTTACCGATTTTCAATATTTTTTTCACTACAATCTTGAATTGTTCTGCTGTTTTGCCCCCCTCAGCTAAGAGATTTGGCATGTCTTCAAAAACACTGGCAAAATTTACAAATGCACTGTGGAATGCAGGGGCGGAAATCCTGGGGGGGCAGAGGGGGGGGGACATGTCCCCCCTCCATGTTTTGAGAGGTGGGGGACGATCCTCCCCATTTTTTGTAATCCGGATTTTAAAACCCGGTGAAATCTCCGCTTTCCGCGAGACAGTGGGGGTAGGACTGCTGATCGAGGGCGGCGATTGGACGAGAGAGACGTCGGTCAGCAGGCAATGGTGGCGGGAGATGATGATTCAGCGCGATCATTGGAAGAGGGAGGTGTCGGTCAGAGGCGGAAGTGGGGGGGGGGGGTGGGATTGAGGATAGAGCGTGGTGATTGGAGGAGGGAGACGTGCCAAAACACTCTCGGCACAGATCTGCGTCTCATCCGTAGCCAGGATCGATCCCGGCTCTCTGGCGCTGTCCCGTCCCCACCCGAGTGCCCCCCATGCCCGGAGGTGGCCAGAGACGTTGGGAGTCAGACGGGAGCTGTGCCCCCAGACTACAGCCAGCGCTGAGAAGCAGCACAAAACCTAGCTCAACTCTGCCTGTCCCGCCAGGTTAACCTACAGCCCTGCCTGGACTTGCAGGAAATATGGCCCAGGTTTACAGCCAGCGCGGAGAAGCAGCGCTGGTGTCCCGTCAGTCCAGGCAGGGCTGTAGGTTAACCCGGCGAGTCGAGTTGAGTTGCATTTAGCACTGGATTGAGCCTCCGAAGCCTCGCATGTGTGTGTGAGTGTGCACATGCGCGCACCGCCGCCAAGAAATTGTGTCCCCCCTGTCCCCCGGTCCCCTCCATATTTTGATAGTGATTTCCGTGCCTGGTGGGATGTACCCTGACTGGCTGCATCATGGCCTGGCTGGGCAATTCCAATGTACAAGAACACAAGAGGCTGCAGAAAATGGTGGACTTTGCCTCATTTATCACAGGCACATTTATCTCCCCTCCAATGGTGGTATCTACATGAAGCTCTGCCTGAAGAAGGCAACATCGAGGATTCCCACCATCCTGGCCATGCCCTATACTCACCAGCACCGCTAGGCAGAGGGTACAGAAGGCTGAAGGTACCCACAACCAGAGAGCAGTCCTTAACTACTATCTACCTCATTGGTGACCCTTGGACTGATTATATTTCATCGGAATTTACCAGCTTTACCACCATGCACTAAACATTATTCCCTTATCATGTATCTATACACTGTAAATGGTTCAGTTATAATCATGTATTATCTTTCCACTGACTGGTTAGCACGCAACAAAAGCTTTTCACTCTACCTCGGTACACGTGACAATAGACTAAACAGACTAAGGTCCACACACTAGGTTCAGGAACAACTACTTGCTTCTTGAACCAACCAGCACAACTCTAATCCTAAAGACAAGACACTAAATGTTGGAGTAACTAATGGGTCAGGCAGCGCCTCTGGAGAAACGGAATCTCTTTTTTTTGTTTCTTTCTTTTTCTTTTTTTTTCCATTTTGGGTCGAGACCCTTCTTCAGACTGATAGTCGGGGGAGAGGGAATCTAGAGGTAGTCCTACCTCAATAACGGGACCATAAACCCCACTTGCACTACAATGTAGTTTTGTTCCTCATTGTGGTGGAGGCAGGTTTCGATTTTATCATTTAAAAATAAATTGGATACGTATATGGATGGGAAAGGAATGGAGGGTTATGGTCTGAGTGCAGGTAGATGGGACTAGGGGAAAATAATTGTTCGGCACGGACTTGTAGGGCCGAGATGGCCTGTTTCCGTGCTGTAATTGTTATATGGTTATATGGTTATTGTTTTCGCACTGTCTTGTTTTTGAGAATTTTACATGTAATTTATATATAATTGTTTTTCTGTGTTGTTTGAGTCTACGTGCCTGTAAAGCAAGATGTTGCATTGTACCTGTACCTCACTGGAACTGTGCATCTGATAATAAGCTCGACTGCAACTTATTACTACTCTACCCTTTACACTGTCAGCTTCTTTACACTCATCATAGAGTGATGGAGCCCCAACTTGCCCACACCAGCCAACATGTCCCACCTCCACCAGTCCCACCTGCCCGCGCTTGACCCATATCCCTCCAATCCTGTCCTATCCATGTATAGTAAATGTTCATAAACGTTGCAATGGTACATGCCTCAACTACGTCCTTTGGCAGCTCGTTCCATACACCCACCACCCTTTGTATGAAAAAGACAATATCTGGTGTATTTAACAATAACCTAATCTGAACCTGAGTCTTAATCTGAATCGGAACCCCCAACCCTAAAACGTGTTCGATCGCTATAAATTTAGGTTCCTGGTTGGATATTGTTAGGAGAATTGGACAGTTTTATCGTGAATTACCTTGTATTTCTCAGAATTAAAGTCCATCTGCCATCCTTGCCTAGTTACATTATTTATTTACATTTCTGAAATTAAATAAATTTGCTTAATATGATCTCCATGAATGCAATTAATCTCCATGAGACTGTTTATTTGGCCAGATGGGGTAGCATCAACAGCAAATGATGTAATATTTCAAATCTTCCTCTTCTAATTACGTGTGCGTATCTGAACCAACAGTGACCTGAACACTCCACTTCAGAACTCCGCTCGTCACAGAACTTTCCCTAATTGTTATCAACTTGCGTTTCCTATTCCCCAATCAGTTTTCAGCTCAGTTAACTAATTCGCCAATATTTCCCATGAACTTTGATTACTGCTAAAAGCCTTGCGTGTGGAACTTAATTAAACTGATACTGTAAATCCAATTAAATTATAGCCACTAGATATCCCTGATCCATTAATCTAGTTAACTCGTCCAAACTTCTTTTACCAGAGCATTTTGCACCCCCAAGCCATGCTAAACATAGAAACATAGAAAATAGGTGCAGGAGGAGGCCATTCGGTCCTTCGAGCCAGCACCGCCATTCATTGTGATCATGGCTGATCGTCCCCTATCAATAACCCGTGCCTGCCTTCTCCCCATATCCATTGACTCCACTAGGTCCTAGAGCTCTATCTAACTCTCTCTTAAATCCATCCAGTGATTTGGCCTCCACTGCCCTCTGTGGCAGGGAATTCCATGCTAAGTTCATCAATATATTTCTCACTCCAGATATTGGCTTCATTGGTCTATTTCCTCCACTGTGATATTACTATTCCTGTACACTGTGTGCTCCAAACTTTTCACCAGCTTCTCACCCCTGCCCAAGCTTCCATGACTTCCACGACTTCTAGTTTGAATACCATTCAAATGTACCTTTAACAAATGTCTTTCTGATGTCCAACAATCTGGAGCATTTACTAAAACTTGGCACTGCCTTGAATCTTGGAGATTGATCAGGCAGGATCTTTTTAGTTTAGTTTAGTTTACTTTAGTTTAGAGATACAGTGCCGAAACATTCCCTTCGGCCCAACGAGTCCACACCAACCAGCAATCCCCGCATACTAACCTAGGGACAATTTATAATTTTGCCAAGCCAATTAACCTACAAACCTGTGCGTCTTTGGAGTGTGAGGGGAAACTAGAGCACCCGGAGAAAACCCACACAGGTAATGTAGAGAACGCACAAATTCCATACACACAGCACCCGTAGTCAGGATTGAACCCGGGTCTCTGGTGCTGTAAGGCAGCAACTCTACCACTGCACCACCGTGCTGCCACACATTGCCACCTTTATGGAATTGAAGATGAATGTGCCCGAGCTTGTTTCTGCCTGTTGGGCTATATTTTTGAACAAGCAATTAAAAAGGCAAATGAAGAAGGTTTCTGACCCAAAATGTCACTTATCCATGTCCTCCAGAGATGCTGCTTGACCCACTGAGTTACTGCAGCATTTTGTCTTCCTCGCAAACTTCCAGCATCTGCAGTTCCTTGCATCTCCAATAAGGCAAATGGAATTTTGTCCTTTATTGTGAGGGGACCCAAATATATGAGGTGCTTTACTCCATTTATATAGGGCCTTGGTAAGACTAATTGCGCACTTGTCAGGCTAAAGAAAGGACATCATTATGGATAGAGGAATGCAATGTAGGTTTGCCAGCATCCTTTTGATTTGAGAAGAAACATACAAAATTGGCTGGACTGAGCTAATGTTTCTTATTTAGATATCATGAACAAAGGGTCACAGTCTCAAAACTGGTCCCTCAGAACTGAGATGGGGAGACATTTCTTCACTCAGGGGTGGTTGATATTTGGAAGTCTCCACCATAGGGAGTACTTCTTCTCTCTCACTCTCTCTCCCTCTTTCTCTCTTGCTCACATCTCTCAGAGCTCCAAGGCCCCTCTGTGGCAAGGTGGCATGTGGGATTACACCAGCAGTTCTTTATTCATTCATGCTTTATAGCTGTTGCTGCTGAGCCTGTAGCTATTGTCAATCCCTATTTTCTTTAGATCCCAAGTCCCAGATATAACCTTTAACTTCGGGCCCTCACCAAAATCCTACACATACGTTACTTTTTTGCATATCTTTCATTCATTGTTCTTTATCTCTCTACATCACCATCTATATCTCTCGTTTCCCTTATCCCTAACCAGTCTGATGAAGGGTCTCGACTCGAAACGTCACCCATTCCTTCTCTCCAGAGATGCTGCCTGGCCCGCTGAGTTACTCCAGCTTTTTGTGACTGTCCTACACATAGAACTTAGTTTGAGTCGAGTTGAGTTTAGTTTATTGTCACCTGCACCGAGGGACAGTGAAAAGCTCTTGTTACCTACGTGTCCCACCTCCCATCCCCAACTCTGAGAGTCGAGGAGAACTGCACACTTCCACGTACCCCAGAAGTTCATACTCCAGTTCTACGCCTAGAAGTATAGACTTGATGTTTTCCTAACGTGTACATCAAATATAATGAAAGCAAACAAACGAGTTTGGATTCCCTGTTATCACTGGATGAGCTGACAATGTCCACTCGTTCCTTCACAGCGTATAAACCTCCTTGCAATTTCTTCACATAGATGGTAGTGTGCATGTAGAATGAGCTGCCAGAGGAGACTTTTGAGGCAAGGGCGATGAGGACGTCTGACGAACATTTAGGCTAGTACACGGATAGAAATGTTTCAGAGGGACATGGCCAAATGCAGGCAAATGGCACTAGCTCAGCGATGAATGCTGATCAGCATAGACAAGTTAGATCGAAGGGCCTGTTTCCCTGCAGTATGATTCTACCAGTGCCTGGGATGATTCATCTGATGCACACGCACACACAGCTGGAGTCACAAAAAACTGCAGATGCTGGAATCTTCAGCAAGTGCTGGAGGAACTCAGTGGGATAGGCAGCATTTGTGGAGGAAATGAAGAAGGGCCCTGACCTGAAACATCATCTGTCCATTCCATCCACAGATGCTGCCTGACCCGCTAAGTTCCTCCAGCACCTTTAGTTGTGACACACACACAGCTGATCTTTCCTCCATGTTTAGATGGAGTGGAATAGAATGGATAACGGAACCAGGCCATTTGGTTCAAATATATTCCACACAAGCACCCTGCTTCCCATTCATCTACAACCTACACCCATATTAATTCTTCCATCAGAGCCCCATAACAGGGTCTAGCAGAGCATACACCATTCTGAGCAGGGTTACTGGGCATTGTCGAGAAGAGGCTGGTGGAAAGGCGAACGTATAGTTTGTTACACTTGCTGGCTTTGGAAGGGCACCAATGTACATCCTCGTGTTATCATGTGGTCACAGGTACTTGAGTGTGAAATTGAAGATAGAGACAAAATGCTGAGTAACTCAGCAGGACAAGCAGCATCTCTGGAAAGAAGGAATAGGTTTCAGGTCGAGACCCCTCTTCAGACTAGAGTCAGGGGAAAGGGAAACGAGAGATATAGACGGCGATGTAGAGAGAGATATAGAACGAATGAAAGATATGCAAAAAAGTAACGATGATAAATGAAACAGGCCATTGGTAGCTACTTGCTAGGTGAGAATGAGAAGCTGGGTTGGGGAGGGACGCAGAAAGAGAGAGTGCAGGGGTTACGTGAGGTTAGAAACATCAATATTCATACTTCTGGGTTGTAAGATGTTCAAGAAGGAACTGCAGATGCTGGAAAATCGAAGGTAGACAAAATTGCTGGAGAAACTCAGCGGGTGCGGCAGCATCTAGACTCAACACCCGCTGAGTTTCTCCAGCAATTTTGTCTACCTCTGGGATGTAAGCTGCCCAAGCGAAATATGAGGTGCTGTTCCTCCAAATGGTGTTTGGCCTCACTCTGACAATGGAGGAGGCCTGGGACAGAAAGGTCAGTGTGGGAATGGGAAGGAGAATTAAAGTGTTTGGCAACCGGGAGATCAGGTAGGTTCAGGTGTGCATTGGGCGTGTGTAATCTCTCTTCCTTGTCCCACTCCGCCCATGCCTCTAGCAATGTGCGTCACAGGACGGGGCCAGATGGTCAAGTGGCAGCTCTTCACGCAAGGAACGCTCGGCCAGACGCTGCAACTCTCCTGCATTAATATTCATCATTATCACATGAATGACCCTTGCTGTCCTGGACCTGCTGCAATTACTGTTCACAGGTAGCAACATCACCTGCAACATCTGAAGGGCAATTATTCAACAAGCTCCCCACTTAAACATTTTCTGTCGGATCATTAGCGAGACATTGCAAAGGAAAATGTTACAATCACTGGCGTTGCGCTGTTTGTGGCGCTGCGGTAGAGTTGCTGCCTCGCAGCGCCAGAGACCCGGGCTCGATCCTGACTATGGGTGTTGTCTGTACGGAGTTTGTACGTTCTCCCCATGACCTGTGTGGTTTTTCTCAGAAATCTTCGGTTTCCTCCCACACTCCAAAGACGCACAGGCTTGTAGTTTAATTGGCTTCTGTAAAAATTGCAAAATATCCCTTGTGTCTGCAGGATAGTGTTAATGTGTGGGGACGCTGGTCAGCATGGACTCGGCGGGTTGTAGGGCCTGTTTCCGTGCTGTATCTCTAAACTGAACTAAACACTGAAAACAGACTCCAAATTAGTTAAAGACCTTCCACATCCAGTCTGAAGAAGGGTCTCGACCTGAAACGTCACTTATTCCTTTTCTCCAGTTACTCCAGCGTTTTGTGAATCTTCCACATCCACTAACTGTCAAATTAATAAAACTTGTTTTTTCTTCTAGTTTCTTTTCAGGTTTGAATTTGTTAATGGCAAGAGGGGCGACGGACACCAAAAGCCCTCGGCTAATCTGGAGAACATCGGCAAAATGAAGAGCTTCCACTTGAAACAATGGCAGGGAAACGCAAGGGACTCACGCTGCAGTCAAACGACATCACATCTCAAAAGGTACAGCAATGAGATCTATTGTGCATTGCTGTAAAATGAAAAGTGAAATTAAACCCTAGATGATGCAGCAGACTCACGCAACACTTCCTTGTCGAACAGATGTCGGTGCCCAGACAGTGTGCAATTGCAGTCAAACCTCATCAAACCCACAGTAAAGGGATAATACTGCAAGTGTTGAGGAAAATGCAATCGATATTTATGCTAGGCTGCACCACAAACAAATCTAACATTTAATGTAGACAGAAATTAAATTACCTGCGTCTGCTGCTTTACATTAAACCTACAACGTTTTACTCTTCTCCCCTCATTTTTAAAGCAATTTCTACAGTTGTTTACATTAGATGCTGAAAATCAATTTTGCAAGAGACTTGTGCTGTGTTGGTGATTCAATCATTGATGCTATGCATGTGGAATATTAATTCGCCCGGCCCCAATGAGAAACATTGGAATGGGAGTTAAAATGGAAGCATCACTTTTATTATTCATTTCCCACTCTTGCAGATATTTTAATATTTTCGGCGGCTAACTTATATGCGGCTCATGTGTGAAAACGAGGTATTTTCACTTTAAAAGGCTAACAGCACAGTGGCGCAGCGGTAGAGTTGCTGCCTTACAGTGCCAGAGACCCGGGTTCGATCCTGACTACTGGTGCTTCCTGTACGGAGTTTGCACGTTCTCCCCATGACCATGTGGGTTTTCCTCAGGTGCTCTGGTTTCCTCCCACACTCCAAAGAGGTGCAGGCTTGTCTGTTAATTGACTTTGGTAATGATTATAAATTGCTCCTAGTGTGTGTCAGATAATGTATGTGTGTGGGGATCGCTGGTCAGCGTAGACTCGATGGGCTGAAGGGCCTGTTTCCACGCTGTATCTCTAAACTATATTAAACAGTGTGGTCCTACTGACCTCACTGGGCCACTGACATGGTTAACAGAGGGTAGGTAACAAGCTGCGAGCTTGTATAAAAGCTTTCTTTGAGGGATCATGGTATGATCTGCTAAAGCCAGGCCAGCTTTTGTCCAAAGGCTAAACTCTTTATACAGCCACCAATGTCTGCTGATTGTCATCACTAGCTAACCTATGACTTGAACCACAAAACGTTGCAGTAACTCAGTGGGACAGGCAGCATCTCTGGAGAGAAGGAATGGGTGATGCTTCAGGTCGAGACCAAAACATCACCCTTACCTTCTCTACAGAGATGCTGCCTGTCCCACTGAGTTACTCTAGCATCTTACATAGAAACATAGAAACATAGAAATTAGGTGCAGGAGTGGGCCATTCGGCCCTTCGAGCCTGCACCGCCATTCAATATGATCATGGCTGATCATCCAACTCAGTATCCCGTACCTGCCTTCTCTCCATACCCTCTGATCCCCTTAGCCACAAGGGCCACATCTAACTCCCTCTTAAATATAGCCAATGAACTGGCCTCGACTACCCTCTGTGGCAGGGAGTTCCAGAGATTCACCACTCTCTGTGTGAAAAAAGTTCTTCTCATCTTGCATCTATCTTCGGTGTAAACCAGCATCTGCAGTTCCTTCCTATACTTGAACTGTTTTACTTTTCTACTGCCAATATTGTCTGAACAGTGCCCGGAAATTGGTATCAAACTGACTGTAAAATAAACAGGAACATGACTGGAAACTAATAGCAGGCTGAATGCTAAACTAACTAGCCAGTGACGAGAAACCACAAAGAAATGGACAGAGACTGGACACTGACCACATTATAAATTGACTCAAAACTGATTGTAAACTGGGCAGTGGCTCAAAATAATAATATCAATAATGAAATCTATAATTTCATCTATAATGAAAGGCATTGAGTGGATGTGGAAATGATGTCTCCACTGGTGGGAGAGTCTAGAACCAGAGGCCTCAGAATTAAAGGGCATTCTTTAAGAAAGGAGGTGAGAAGAAACTTCTTTAGGCTAGTTAATCTGTGGAACTCATTGTCACAGAGAGCTGTGGAGGCAAAGTCTGTGAATATTTTTAATGCAGAAATAGACAAATTCAAGATTAGAACGGGTGTCAAGGCTTATGGGGAGAAGGCAGGAAAATGGGATTAGGTGATAGAGATCAGCCATGATTGAATGGTGGAGTAGACTCGATGGGCTGAATGGCCTAATTCTACTATAACTTGTAAATTTGTGAAAAAGGTCAATGAACATATTTAAGGTAGAGATTGACAGATTCCTGACTAGTGTGGGTGTCAGGGGTTATGGGGAGAAGGCTGGAGAATGGGGTTGAGAGGGAAAAATAGATTAGCTGCGATTGAATGGTGGAGTAGACATGATGGGACTAATGGGCTATTATTACCCCTACTACTATGAACTTATGACAATTGGTCACAATCCTTCTGGAACTTGGACCGTGGCTGTACTTTGACCAGAAAATGATGGCTCTTGCAGCACAGTGCCCGACTTAATGGAAGTATGTTGGGTGCATGGTAGCTAGTAACCCAGATAGTTCCTGATCTGTCTGATTTCCACATGCAGTGACACCTCCTCCATTCAATACACTGGAAGAAGCCATTTCTTCCACTCACTCTGAAGTCCTTTGGGGACTCACAATGAAAACACACAGTGAAATGAATCATGGATAAACATCTATCCCACCAGACAAAGCTGCTGAAACACATTTACTTCAACACAATTATTCCTAAAACAGCATCTGCTGTACATTCTGCAATTAAATTAAAACCTATTATCTCATCTTGAATGTTCACAATTAAAATCTTTGAGAATGTAAGGCAATAAAAAAAATTAAATTAGCCGCTCTGAAAGAAAGCCTCCAGATATCCACTGTTATCTTTAACTTGCAACGTACCACTGCTGTGGGCCAGACTTAGGATTGATGTACCCACCTCAGGAACTTGTTCAAGTCTCCGTTCTTCATGTATTCGAAGACCATGATGAGAGGGTCACCGTCCACACACACTCCGTAAAACTTCACGATGTGTTCGTGCCGCAGGTTGGTGAGCAGCTCGGCCTCCCGCTGAAAGTCTTTCCGCGCTGACACAGTGGCATCCTTCAATGTCTGCAAGGAGAGGGGGTGGGGGTGAGAGGGTGTGAGTGGGATGGAACTGCAGATGTTGGTTTAGAACGAAGATCGACACAAAAAGCTGGAGTAACTCAGCGTGTCAGACAGCATCTCTGGAGACGAAGAATCGGTGACCCTTCTTAAGACTGAGAGTCAGGAGAAAGGGAAACAAAGCATATAGAAGATGATGTAGAGAGATATAGAACAAATGGATGAAATATATGCAAAAAAGTAACAATGATAAACAAAACAGGCCATTGTTAGCTCGGGGCTATGTGAATATGAGTACAGACAATTACAATAGACACAAGGAGCTCAACAGGACAGACACCATCTCTGGAGAGAAGGCATGGGTGATGTTTCAGGTTCACACCTTTCTTCAGACTGGTTAGGGAAAAAGGAAACAAGAGTTTTAGACGATGATGTAGTGAGATAAAGAACAATGATTGAAAGCGATGCAAATAAGTAACGATGATAAAGGAAACAGATCATTCATTGGTAGCGGCTTGTTGGGTGAAAACGAGAAGCTGGTATGACTTGGGTGGAGGAGGGATAGAGAGAGAGGGAATGCCGGGGCTACTTGAAGTGAGAGAAATCAATATTCATACCACTGGGCTGTAAGCTGCCCAAGTGAAATATGAGATGCTGTTCCTCCAATTTGCGTTTAGCCTCACTCTGACAATGGAGGAGACAGAAGACAGGATGGTCTGTGTAGGAATGGGAAGGAGAATTAAAGTGTTTTGCAACCAGGAGATCAGGTTGGTTCAGGCGAACTGAGCGAAGGTGTTCAGCAAAATGATCGCCCAGTCTATGTTTGGTCTCGCCGATGTATAAGAGTCCACAGCTTGAACAAATGATACAGTGGATGAGGTTGGATGAGGTGCAAGTGAACCTCTGCCTAACCTGAAAGGACCGTCGGGATCCCTGGACAGAGTCGAGGGAGGAGGTATAGGGACAGGTGTTGCATATTCTGCAGTTGCAGGGGAAGATACCTGGGGATAGTTTGGGTGGGAAGAGATTAGTGAACCAGGGTGTTGCGGAGGGAATGGTCTCTGCGGAAGGCGGAAACGGGTGGAGATTGGAAAATGTGGCCAGCGGTGTGATCCCGTTGGAGGTAGGGGGAAATTTTGTAGGATTATGTGTTGTATGCGATGGTTTTCACTGGGTGCTCTGGTTTTCTTCCACACTCCAAAGACGTACAGGTCGGTAGGTTAATTGGCTTTGTAAAGATTGTAAATTGCTGATAATATAGACACAAAAAGCTAAAGATGAACATATTTGTAGGATAATTGCCTTTGGTAAAATTGTAAATTGTCCCTAGTGTGTGTAGAATAGTGTTAATGTGTGGAGATCACTCGTTGTTGCGGACTCGATGAGCCGCAGGGCCTGTTTCAGCGCTGTATCTCTAAACTAAACTTAATTCTATGTCCATCACATTGATCTTACAGAGATGTATAAAATCATGAGAGGAATAGATCGGGTAGATGCACAGAATCTCTTGCCTAGAGTCGGGGAATCGAGGACCAGAAGACATAGGTTTTGGGTGATTTAATAAGAATCTGAGGGGTAACCTTTTCACACAGTGGGTGTATGGAACAAGCTGCCAGGGGAGGTAGTTGAGCAGGTGTTATCCAATGTTTAAGAAACAGTTAAACAGTTACATGGATGGGACAGGTTTGGAGGGATATGGACCAAACACGGGCAGGTGGGACTAGTGTAGCTGGGACATGTTGGACGTTGTGGGCAAGTTGGGCCGAAGGGCCTGTTACCATGTGGTATCATTCTATAACCTATCTGATCTCCTGGTGGTTCAGCACTTCAACGCCCCCTTCCATTCCCACACTGACCTTTCTGTCCTGGGCCTCCTCCATTGTCAGAGTGAGACCCAGCGCAAATTGGAGGAACAACAACTCATATTTCGCTTGGGCAGCCCCAGAGGTATGAACGTTGACTTCTCTAACTTCAGATAGCCCTTGCTTTCCCTCTCTCTCCATCCCCTCCCCCTTCCCAGTTCTCCCACCAGTCTTACTGTCTCCGACTACATTCTATCTTTGTCCCACCCCATCCCCTGACATCAGTCTGAAGAAGGATCTTGACCAGAAAACATCACCCATTCCTTCTCTCTAGAGATGCTGCCTCACCCGCTGAGTTACTCCAGTATTTTGTGTCTACCTTCACTCTATGACTCTATGGCCCTCATAAGCCAAGGGCAACATTGTGCCGGGACTGTGGACTGCAGGTGTAGCCAGCTCAGGGTCTGAAGTTAGACCCATGCACAAGCAATCTTTGATCTAGGAACCGGGGGAAATACAACGTTTGACACCAGGGTTATAAATCGGAATCACCATGCGTAGCTCGTGCTAATGTCAGTTTGCAAGGAGTTATAAACATGAGAGTAAAGAGGTGGATGTCGGGCTTGGCACCAGCAACGAACGGTCCAGCAGGTGGCAGAGGCCAGAACTCTGAACAAACTGGGTTCAATAATGACCAACCCCACTCACCCACTCCATGCCCTGAAGGTGATCAAGAGCAGCATCTTCAGTCAGAGGCTGATTGCACCAATGTGCAAAACTGAGAGACATAGGAAGTCCTGTTTACCAGCTGCTATAAGGTTATATAATGCGCATAAATAACTGCACTTTTTTTTGTTGTATTTTAACTTGTATTTTAACTTGTATTTTAACTTGTTAAGTATGGAAGCCATTTGAGGAAATGTGTGGTGTTATGTCTGTCTTGAAGCTGTCGTGGCACTGTAATTTCCTGTAAAGGATTATTAAAGGTATAATCAAAAATAATCAATCAATCGACACACTCACCTTTACGGCCACCAGCATGTTGTCCTTGGTTGGGCTCAGATTGTAACACTCAGCCAGGAAAACCTTCCCAAACGCTCCCTCGCCCAGCTCTCGCTTCAGAACGATGTCCCTTCGCTTGATGTGCTGTACATCTGTGACAATAATCAACACAGTGGTCGTGAGGTCAAGTTTTGCGGCAGCAATCACACACAAACATGAACAGCACGGTGGCGCAGCGGTAGAGACCAGGGTTCAATCCTGACTACGGGTGCTGCTTGTACGGAGTTTGTACGTTCACCCCGTGACCTGTGTGGGTTTTTTGTGGGTGCTTCCGGTTTCCTCCCACACTCCTAAGACGTACAGGTTTGCAGTTTCACACAAAAAGCTGTAATAACTCAGCTGGTCAGACAGTATCTCCGGAGAAAAGGAATAACTGACTTTTCGGCTCAAGACCCTTCTTCATACTGAAGAAAGTCTGAAGAAGGGTCACGACCAGAAATGTCAGCTATTCCTTTACTCCAGACATGCTGTCTGACTTGCTGAGTTACTCCAGTTTTTGTGTCTATCTTCGATTACAACCAGCATCTGCAGTTCCTTCCTATGTAGGTTCATTGTCCCTAATTCCTGTAACTTGTGAAGTGTGGGTGGTCTTAATTGTCCACTGTGTGTTGGCCCTAGTCAGGATAAGTGCTAGACTTTGACTAATTGATTGATTGAAAGATATAACCTGAAAACAGGTCTTCGGCCCACCAGGTCCACACCAACCACAATACCTATTCACACTTGGGTGGATGTTATCCCACTTTCACATCCACTCCCTAAAGATTAGGGGTAATTTGCAGAGGCCAATTAACCAACAAACCCTTGTTTAAGAAGGAACTGTAGATGTTGGAAAAATCAAAGGTAGATAAAAATGCTGGAGATCCTCAGCGGGTGAGGCAGCATCTATGGAGCAAAGGAATAGGTGACGTTTCGAGTCGAGACTGTTCTTCAGGTATATTTTTTATCTGCCAACCAACAAACCCTTATGTCTTTGGGATGTTGGAGGAAGCCGGAGCATGCAGACCCGCACAGCACCAGACACCCTAGTTCCATCTTGACCACAAGCACAATACAATGCAATACAATCAGTTTTATTCGTCACTTACACATAAAGTGCAAGTGAATTGAATTTGCCAGCAGCAGTACAATGAAAAACAACACACAAAAACACACTAAAAATGTAACACAAACATCCACCACAGCATTCATCACTGTAGTGGAAGGCACAAAAATTGGCCAGTCCTCCTCCATTTTCCCCCGTGGTCGGGATCTCAACCTTCCGCAGCCGTCGCTGCAGGCGTCCAGATGTGCAGACAAGGTAAAAAGTACAGGTAAGTCCTGAATCGGTGCCTCCCCACCGGAGACCGCGGCTTCAAGATGGTGTAGGCCGCAGGCCGGCGGTCGAAGATTTAAAGTTCCCGCCGCGCCACAACCAGAAGCACCGCGGACTGCAGGGCCGACGGTCAGAGCTCCTCTACAGGGATCCCCGGCGAGGGACCCCGCTCCGGATGGTATGTCCCTGCCACGCCCGCGGTAGAAGTTGGCCACAGGCCGGCAGTCGGAGCTTCTTCTTCACCCCGGATCCCCCACGAGGTATCCCAGGTTGTGGACGCCTCGCCAGCCGGAGCTCTGCAGACCCCGGCTTCAGGCTGCCGCAGGCCAGCAAACGGAGCGCTCCCCTCCGGCAACCCCACGCCGAGAGTCCGCGCTGCACCCACGGCTCAAGCCCCGGTCGCGCCTCCGGGAAAGGCCGCAGCGATCCTCGATGTTAGGCCACGGGGGAGGCGACATGGAAAAAGGCGCCTCTCCGTGGAGGAGGCGACCAAAACGGTTTCCCCTTTACCCCCCCCACACCACCCCCCATACAAGACACACAGAGGAACATTAAAAACCCACATTAGGACATACTAAAAAAACAAAAAAAGTATACGGAACTGACACACTGCTGGCAGGGCTGCCGGCTTGCAGCGCCCCCACCGACCTTCTTGAGCACTGTCTAGGCCCCGTTTCTACGTTCTCGCTGTGACTGCGTGGGTTTTCACTGGGTTCTCTGGTTTCCTCCCACATTCTAAAGATGTGCCAGTTTGTAGGCTAATTGTGAGTTGTCCCTACTGTATGGGTGATTGATTGTTAGCATGGACTCGGTGGGCCGAAGGGCCTGTTTCCACACTATCCCGCTAAAATGTAAGATTACCCCTCAGTCTCCTGTGCACCAAGGAATAAAGTCCAAACCTGCCCAGCCTCTCCCTGCAGCTCAGGCCCTCAGGACCTGCCACATCCTCGCAAACTTAACACCACCCTTCATGTAGCAGGGTGTCCAAAACTGAACGCATTGCTCCAAATGTGGCCTCGCCAACATCTTGTACAAAAAGCTGCCGGATAAATGACCCCATTTTCAGTAAGCCCATTCAGGAGAGGAGCAGGGGGTCAGGGCACCTCCTGTCCTGCCTGTGTGTTAGGCCAAGAAGCACACCTTGTCTGCTGCAACTGACCGCTCACCCTGACCTCTCATCCTGACCTCTCACCCTGACCCTGCAGTGCCCTCTGAAACCAGAGGTGGTTTCTGATCAGAGCTGAGGGTCAAAGAGTCCAGGGTGTTTGTGTCTATGTTCTATGCTCTATGTAATTGTCGTGTGTACTGACAATGGAACAATTAAATTAGTCTCATTTAATTTAGTTTAGAGATACAGCATGGAAACAGGCCCTTCGGCCCACCGCGCCCGCGCCGACCTACTATCCTACACATTAGGGACGATTTGTATGTACACCAAGCATATTAACCTATAAACCTGTACGTCCTCCAGCTTAACATCACCCTTCATATATCACCCTTCATGAACACATTGCTCCAAATGTGGCCTCACGAATATCTTGTACAAAAAGCTGACAGTGCTGCTGGATAAATGACACAAAATGATAGAAGCACTGAGGTGAAATGTTGTCAGAGGTGATGGGGAGAAGGCAGGAGAATGGGGTTAGGAGAGGGAGATAGATCAGCCATGAATGAATGGCGGAGTAGACTTGATGGGCCGAATGGCCTAATTCTGCTCCTATCACTTAGAAACATAGAAACAGAAAAAAGGTGCGGAGGAGGCCATTCGGCCCTTCGAGCCAGCACCGCCATACATTGTGATCATGGCTGATCGTCCCCTATCAATAACCCGTCCCTGCCTTCTCCCCATATCCCCTCATTCCACTACGCCCTAGAGCTCTATCTAACTCTCTCTTAAATCCATCCAGTGACTTGGCCTCCACTGCCCTCCGTGGCAGGGAATTCCATAAATTCACAACTCTCTGGGTTAAAAAGTTTTTTCTCACCTCAGTCTTAAATGACCTCCCCTTTATACTAAGATCCTCTGATCTTATGGTCTTTGGAGTGGACACAATAGTGTGAAGACTCAACGTACATGGAGGATGTTGTACCTCCTGGCAGTGCCCCCTTGGCAATAGATGAAAGTGCAGTAGAGGGAATGCTGACTACATCGTCCTGCAGAGAGGACTGCACGTCTCCAGCCTGTCACACACGCTGCGCTTCAATTAAACAGATGACCAAGGTCTGTGGGCGCGTGTGCCGCGGTGACCCTCACGAGTGTTTACCAGAGCAGTGCTGCACGACATGAACAACAGCTGCCGTTTCCTGGGACAGTAGGCAACGTGATATATAACGGCAGCGACTATGGAACATCAATCACAGTCAGCCCGTTAGCTAACGCACCTCAAGAAGTCTCTGGATTGATGTGGAAGACAGACACAAAAAGCTGGAGTAACTGGATTTATGTGGGCAGCCAAAAAGCTAAATGGGATTGACTCGACGCAAACAAGAGTGTATTAAGAGCAATGGCCTGGGAATGCTAATATGCTGGCTGTTGCTGTCAGACCATACTTCACAGACACTAGCAGCCACACATCTGTATCTGACAGCCAGCTCTACTGCTCTGCTCTCCAAGCTGATGCCAGCTCAGGGCCGCTCCTGATAACTGCCACCCACAGTCTCACCCGCTACTTAAATAAACGTACATCCCTTCCTTATAATCTCCCCCACAACCAACAACAGACCATTGTGGGCTCCACCTGTCCTTGCTCATCGATGCGGGCTTTGATTCGTTCTGAATCTCTTCATACCTGGGTGTGGCATGGTGGTGCAGCGGTAGAGTTGCTGCCTCACAGCGCCAGAGAACCAGGTTCAATCCTGACTACGGGTGCTGTCTTGACGGAGTTTGTATGTTCTTCCCGTGACCACGTGGGATTTTTCCCGGTTTCCACCCCCACTCCAAAGATGCACAGGTTTGTAGGTTAATTTGTTAATTAAGGTTTTGTTTAAATTGTAAATTGTCCCTAGTGTGTAGGATGGTGCTAATGTGCGGGGATCGCTGGTCGGGACAGACTCGGTGGGCCGAAGGGCCTGCTTCCGCACTGTATCTCTAAACTAAACTGAACTAAACCTCTGATTTCCATCTCATCTGGCACTCAGTCTGAAGAAGGGTCTCGAGCTGAAACGTCACCTATTTCTTTTTTCCAGAAATGCTGCCTGACCCACTGAGTCACTCCAGCATTTTATGTGTATCTAAAGTAATCAATGTTTATGCCATTGCATATTAGCGCCTTCACAATGCTACCTCCTTCCTGCCAATTCTGTGCAAGCTGCTGGTCTCCCACGTTACAGCG
This sequence comes from Amblyraja radiata, assembly GCF_010909765.2. Lineage (NCBI taxonomy): Eukaryota > Metazoa > Chordata > Chondrichthyes > Rajiformes > Rajidae > Amblyraja > Amblyraja radiata. The sequence goes on from NC_045989.1 coordinate 2,384,130, forward strand.
GTCCCTAAACATCCACAATACAGGCAGAGCACAAATAAACAGCATGATTCATCTGTGTTAGGAATCAGTCAGTTAATTTTTACAATGCAAATTGGATATATAAAATCTGTTGCTGAACAATTTGAGCTCAAAATTTATTGCATCTATTCTTCTGGGACCATAGGTTTTGTTTCAAAACAATGTCAAATGCAGCTACACGGAGCTACACAGAGAATGTCACAGGCCACCTGCTAGTGACGGCATTCACTAACATCGAAAGGCTTCACATCTGAATCTATAGCTCCTGTAAAACCAGTTGCTCCCTAATGTAGGTGCTTTAGCACAGAAAGATTCTCGCCCAAGAACCTTAGTGAGGAATAATCAGTGAAAGCCCTGAACCAGCCCGTCCTAACCCTTTGTTCCATCACAACTTAATTCATTCTTCCGTTCAGTTCAGTTCATTTTAGTTTATAGTCACGTGTACCGAGGTACAGTGAAAAGCTTTTGTTGCATGCTAACCAGTCAACGGAAAGACAATCCATGATTACAATTGAGCCATTTACAGTGTATAAATAAGAAATGTTGCTGTCGGTGTTGAGATGTAAGTGTGGAGCGATGGTAACGTGTGTTTGTAGATCTGCTTCTGTGGCCAGCACACAAATTGTCGCTTGGTTTGCGCGCCATCTTGGAAGCACGTGTAGGTTTGTTGGTTAATTGGCCTCTGTCAATAGTATTGTGTAGGGAGTGGATGAGAAAGTGAGATAACATAGAACCAGTGTGAATGGATGACCGGTGGTCAGCATGAACTCGAAGGGCCGAAGAGCCTGTTTCCATGCTGAACCTCTAAAACTACAAATTCCTTGAAACTTTTCCTCTGTCCACCTGATTATCTCTTCCCTTGACAGATCTCGGAAGATGGTTTTGGGAGTTGGTATTTTCAGTTTAGTTTAGATTAGAGATACAGCATGGAAACAAGCCCTTAGGCCCACGTGCCGACCAGCAATCCCCATACACTAGCTTACACACTGGGGATAATATACAAAATGTGTAGGAAGGAACTGCAGATGCTGGTTTAAACCGAAGATAAACACAAAAAGCTGGAGTAACTTTTGGACAGCGTCTCTGGAGATTGGGTTGAGACGGGTCGGGTTGAAGAAGGGTCGCGACCTGAAACATTCCTTCTCTCCTGCTGAGTTACTCCAGCTTTTTGTGTCTATTTTAGGCATTTTACGATCTTTACAAAGCCAATTAACCTATCAACCTGCACGTCTTTGGAGTGTGGGAGGAAACTGGAACACCTGAAGAAAGCCCACGCAGGTCACGGGGACAACGTACAAACTCCATACTGACAGCACCCGTAGTTGGGATCGAACCCGGTTCTCTGATGCTGTCAGGCAGCAACTCTACCGCTGCACAACCATGCTGCCCCCTTTGTGCATACACACGAGGTAGCCTGGGGAGTGGGGTAGTGTGCTGATTGTTACGAGGGTCGCAGTTTACTGGGTGTCTGCGACACGATGTTGATATTGGTCTCCTTATCCAACGAGTGGATTTAGAGAATTTTGCAGAAGCATAAATTCATGAGAGGAATAGGTCGGGTAGATGCACAGAGTCTCTTTCCCAGAGTAGGGGAATCGAGAACCAGTGGACATAGGTTCAAGGTGAAAGGGAAAAGATTTAATAGGAATCTGATGGATCTGACTTCTTCACACAAAGGGTGGTGGGTGTATGAAACGAGCTGCCAGAGGAGGTAGTTGAGGCTGGGACTATCTCAACGTTTAAGAAACAATTAGACAGGTACATGGATAGGACAGGTTTGGAGGGATATGGGTCAAGCGCAGGCAGGTGGGACTAGTGTAGATGGGACATGTTGGCCGGTGTAAGCAAGTGGGTATGATAGGCCTGTTTCCACACAGTATTGCTTTATGTCTATGACAATGTTGGTGCTATCTTCCCATTATCTTCAGATGTCTGCAGTAAGCACTTTAGCTCTCAGAGTTATTGGGATGGTAGGTAGACTGTAGGATTTGAACCTGTTAATGGTCTTCAAACACCCTTCTCCTGAGTTGACCAAAGACTGTGCTGGCACACTGAAGGGGCGTGAAAATTCATCATCAGTTTTTGCCTTCATTAGTGGTGGCTTTCAAGAATTGGTGCAGAGGCTTACTGTGAACCTTTATAGTCAGAGAATAGTGCTTACGAGTAGGGCCTGTGGTTGGTACAGGGCCTATGGTTGGTACAGGGCCTGTGGTTGGTACAGGGCCTGTGGTTGCAGATGCTGAGTTCAAGGCTGATATGCTTTAGTGAAATAGTGAACGATGACTGGAGCTCAGCCTATGTGAAAGCACAAGTGCCCCCTCTAGATCTAGGCAGATTGTGGTCATAAAATGTAGGTGACAAGGCTGAACAACATCATGAGCCCTATAGTTTACTCCAACTCAACAGGAACTTTGTTGGAGGTGAGCTATGCCATGGTGTGAGTAACATTGCTTAGTTCAGGTGTCAGGGGTGATGGGGAGAAGGCAGGAGAATGGAGTTGAGAGGAAAAGATAGATCAGCCGTGATTGAATGGAGTAATAGACTTGATGGGCCGAATGGTCTAATACTGCTCCTACAATTTATGAACTAATGGTTGTCAGGCAATGCCCAGCCTGGCTTGGCACCAGTCTTAACCTGTCGATCCGGTGATTAGGATCACACTTTGCATGTCAATAAGTTTATAAATTCATAAGTTACAGCAGCGGAATTTGGCCATTCGGCCCATCAAGTCTATTCCGCCATTCAATCATGGCTGATCTATCTTTCCTACCAAACCCCCATCTCCTGCCTTCTCCCCATAACTCCTGACATCCGTACTAATAAAAAATCAGTCAATCTACGCCTTACAAATATCCACTGACTGAGGACAGGGTTAGGCGACGTTTCACAGAGTGCTGGAGTAACTCAGTGGGTCAGGCAGCATCTGTGGAGGACAGGCATAGGCAATGTTTTGGGTCTGGAGCCACTGGAGGAGAGAGTTGAGGCTGATGGTGGCAATAACCTACCCTGTGGCGGGCAGCAGAGAAATAACTCTGCAGTTACTGCCATTCCAGTTGTCTTTTTTCTCGATGATTTTGCCCCCCCCCCTGGTCTCTGGGCCTCTTGGCCACGTTGCTGTGACCTCCACTCCTCACTGCTCTACTAAGCTGGCATCTGGCCTTTTCAATGCCGGTCGGTCAGGAGGGATGACAAGGTCAGTGTGGAGCTTAGGGAAGGAGTCACGCAGGCTCACGCCAAGGACAGCACCAGAGAACCAAGGGTCAACTCACCCAGAGGCCTGCGTCTCATATTGTATCACACACCAATCCCCCTGCACACGCTTGACCAAGCACACATACGCATGCATGCATATGCATAAACACACACACACACACGCATAAAAACACACACACACACGCATAAACACACACACACATGCACACACATGCATAAAAACACACACACACACACACACACACACACACACACACACACACACACACACACACACACACACACACACACACACACACACACACACACACACACACCAGATAAACACTGGGTAGCATAAAATACAGGGCCAGTTTTTGGATAAATACCCCGTTCCCGGGATCAATCTCGTGAAACTCAATCATGCTCTATATCGCAAGTACATTCCTCTTCAGATAAGAAGGCCAAACCTGCATGTAATGTTCCAGGTATGGACTCACAAGGGATTTACACAGTCGCCTTTATTCTTGTTTGCAGTTAAGGCCATTATATATCGCTTGCCATCCTAATTACACTCTGTTACCGCATGTTACCTTTAATAATTCCTGTGCAAAGACCCACATATGCCTCTGAACATAAATATAGTTCCATTTCTCACTCCATCTCTTACATATTTCACCCAGAGTGGATAAATTGCTATGTTTCCAGATTATTGACATCACCATGACAATTCATGCTTACACAATCAGTAAGCTTGCACTATCTGCCAAAGGTCTCTGCACCCTCAACACTCCCGCCAATGCCATTCAGCCTCGTACGAGCAATGTGGACGTATGCGGGCGGCAAGGTGGTGCGGCGGAAGAGTTGCTGCCTTACAGCGCCAAAGACCCGGGTTTGATCCTGACCAAAGATCTGTTATAAGATCTTTGATCCTGACTGATCCTGACTGATCTTGTCTGCATGGAGTTGTGACCTGCGTGGGTTTTCTCTGAGTGCTCCAGTTTCCTTCCAAATTCCAAAGATGTACAGTTTTGTACCACTGAGTCAGGGGATATGGGGAGAAGGCAGGAACGGGGTACTGATTGGGGATGATCACATTGAATGGCGGTGCTGGCTCGAAGGGCTGAATGGCCTCCTCCTGTACCTATTGTCTATTGTCTGTAGAATAAGCGTCTCGACCCGAAACATCACCCATTCCTTCTCTCCAGAGATGCTGCCTGTCCCGCTGAGTTCCTCCAGCATTTTGTGTCTGCCTTTGATTTAAACCAGCATCTGCAGTTCTTTCCTGCACAGTTCTGTCAGCTAATTGTCTTTGGTAGAATTGTACATTGTCCCCAGTTTGTGTAGGGTAGAGTTAGTGTGCGGGGATCGCTGGTCGGCACAGACTCAGTGGGCCGAAGGGCATGTATCTCTAAACTAAAAAATATTACACTTGGTCCCCTCACACATATTATAAGCAATTTGTGAACAGTCAGGACACTGACAGCGATCCGTAAGGCCCCATCTGTCCCAACTCACAACCCACAAATGGCCTCGCTGTTGCTATTCATGTTTCTGTCCATGTTGTACATTACTGCCAACTTCACACACTCTAATTTGGAGTCCTGGAATAAAGCAACCTTCTGATGAAGATATTCCCCACAAAACTGTCGTGGAGGGAGCTCTGTGATTTAAACCTCCCCTTTCAGATTCAGGGATGGAGCATGGTTTAGGAACTTTAACAGATGCAGAAAACCTCAGAGAATGATAATGTTTATTTATTTTTTAGTTTAGATATACAGCGCTCTTCAGCGCACCGAGTCCATACCGACCAGCGATGTCCGCACTGTCCTACACACACTAGGGACAATTTACACATACACCAAGCCAATTAACCTGCAAATCTGTACGTCTTTGGTGTGTAGGAGGAAACTGAATATCTCGAAGAAAACCCACGTGGTCACGGGGAGAGCATACAAACTCCGTACAGACAGCACCCGTAGTCGGGATCGAAACCGGGTCTCCGGCGCTGCAAGGCTGCAACTCTACCACTGCGCCACCGTTGTAGACGTCCAGACAACCGAGGCTGGTAGAAACATGGCATATGAAATTCAAAAGCCTGAGGTGATCCAGATAGAATGATTTCAAATCTCTGAGATGGCATCGACCCTCCAAGTCTCCAGCAGTGATACACTCTAGAATATTACTGGAGTTGGGTACCAGACTGATACTGTGTTTTCCATGTCTGAAAGCAAAGGCATAATGTTTAAGAAGGGAAGTACAGGAAATTAAAAGCCAGTAAGCCTCGTGTCAGCAGTAATGAAGCTAATGAAGGTGATAGGATTTACTCTCATTTGGAAGAGAATAGGCTAATTAGGAACAGCATGGCTTTCAACTTAATGAGTTAATCGAGTTTTTTTAAGAAGGTGATGACAATAATCTATGAGGGTGGGGCGGTGGATATTGTCCACATGAATTTTAGTATGGTTTTTTATGAAGTTATCAATGGTAGATCGACCCAGATTTAGAGTCAGAGTCATACAGTGTGAATACAGGCCATTCAGCCCTACTTGCCAATGCTGACCAACATGCCCCATCTACATTAGTTCCACATGCCTGCATTTGGCCCATAGCCATCTAAACCACGGGTCGGCCCGTAACCCGTAATTATCTGGCCCACAAACTTCCGTCATCTCCGGTACCCAGGACGCAATGTTGGTGAGCGCCCGTAACTAGGGGCCAGTGCTCTGGGTGGCGTCCTCGAAGGGGCGGGATCTATGTGAACACGTGATTTGATGCCTGCCGTCCGGGGCGGGATGGGGGCGGGATCCATGTGTACATGTGATAGATGTGGCCCGCCATCTGCTCACACACATGCGTCCCGGCCCCTGTGCGGTACCAGGTTGCTGACCCCTGCTCTAAACCTTTCCTATCAATGTACCTGTCCAAATGTGTTTTAAGCATTGTGAAAGTGCCTGCATCAACTCCTCTGGCAGTGTGTTCCATACACCAACCACCCTTTGTGGAAAAGTTGCCCGTCAGATTCCAATTAAATTTGTCCCTCTTTACACAAGAAAACGTCAAGTGATAATGTGTAATATTTCACAGTATAGTGTTGTGGCAGTACAAAATATTGGCTATGGGGGGGGGGGGGGGGGGGGGGTGTGTGTGTGTCAGAGCAGAGTTCAGAGTGGTGATGGCCTTGGGTCGAAACTGTTTGTTAATCTTGTGGTGCGTGATTTGATGGACCCGAGGGCAGAAGGGCAAACAAGTGATGTCGGGGATGAGATGAGTCCTTTAGGATGTGTGATGCCTTCCGCAAGCAGCGAGAGCTATAGATCTCTTCCAGGGCGGGCAGGTGTGTGTTGGTGATCCTCTGGGCTGTGTTTAAGAAGGAACTGCAGATGCTGGAAAATCGAAGGTAGACAAAAATGCTGGAGAAGCTCAGCGGGTGAGGCAGCATCTATGGAGCGAAGGGAAAAAAAACTGTGCTGTGTTGATGACTCTCTGCAGAGCCTTCTTGTCAGCCACAGAACTGTTGCCGTACCACACCAGGATGCCATGTGTCAGGACACTCTCTATGGAGCAACGGTACAATGACACTAGCAGCTGTTGTGGCAAGTTGTCTTTCCTGAGTGATCTTAGGAAGGAAACCCGTTGTTGTGCCTTCTTTACCAGGGACTGTGTGTTAGTTGACCACCTGAGATCAGCTGAGATGTGGGTGCCCAGGAACATGAAACTGGAGACTCTGTCCACTCTTTCTCCGTTCATGTGCAGTAGTCTTACAGCTACAGAAATGGGTGAAGATATGGCAGATGGATTTTAATCCAAACAAGTGTGAGGTCTTGCACTTTGGGATGTTGAATAATAGGGAAAGTATAAAGTTATTGGCAAGACCATTAACAGCATTAATGTACAAAGGGGTCTTAGGATCCAAGTCCATCGCTGCTGAAAGTGGTAACACAGGTAGATAGAGTGTGTGGGGATGGAACTGCAGATGTTGGTGTGCACCAAAGATAGATACAAAAAGCTGGAATAACTCAGCGGGACAGGCAGCATCTCTGGAGAGAAGGAATGGGTGACGTTTTGAATCGAGACCCTTCTTCAGACTAGATAGTGTGGTAGGAAAGGCATGCGGTCTGCTTGCCTTCATCGGTTGGAGTTCAAGAGTGAGTTGGTCATGTTGCAGATGTATGGACCTTGGTTTGGCTGCGTTTGGAATATTACAGCAATCCTGGTTCACACGTTAGAAGAAAGCGGAGGCTTTGGAGAAAATGCAAAAGTGGATTTCAAAATGGATGCTTGGATTAGAGGGAATTAACTGCAGGTTGGTAAAAGTGGAATGTTTTCTCTGAGGTTTTGGAGGCTGAGGGTAAATTTGATAGAAGATTATAACATTTGAGATGCATAGACAGGATGGATAGTCTGCAACTTTATCCCTTTAAAATAAGGACAAAGTTTAAAGAAAATGTGCAAGGTAAGTTTTTTATAAAGAGTATGGTGGGGTCTGGAACACACTGCCAGATGTGGTAGTGGAGGCAGAAATTATAGTGGCTTTTAAGAGGCTTTCAGATAATCACATTGATATGCAAGGAACGGAGGGATATGGATCACGTGCAGGCAGAGGAGATTAGTTTAACCTGGGCCACAGAGCTGTGCTGTTCTATGGAGACAGAAGGGAATGTAGACGCTACAGTGTTGAGCACAGCACAAAGTGCCGGAGGGACTATGCGGGTCAGGCAACATCTATGGAGGGAATGAACAGGTGGCGTTTCGGGTCGGAACCCTTCTTCAGGTCTTTGTATTTTGCTGCACTGCTCTAATTTAGTTTGGTTTAGTTCAGTTCTAGAAATACAGGGAGGAAACAGGCCTTCCGGCCCACCGAGTCCGCACCAAGCAGCGATCTCCGCATAATTAAACACACTGGGGACAATTTTACATTTACACCAAGCCAAATAACCTACAAACTTGTACGTCTTTGGAGTGTGGGAGGAAACCGAAGATCTCTGAGAAAACGCGGGCAGGTCAAGTGGAGAATGTACAAACTCCGTACAGACAACACCTGTAGTCAGGATCGAACCTGGGTCACTGGCGCTGTGAGGCAGCAACTCTACCCCTGCGCCACCGTGCCGCCATGTTGGCATGTTTGACCATGAAGGAATACATTTATATTCTCCTGCAGAAGGGCTGCAAGTATCCCTGCGATGTTTCCTATTTTGCATCCACTTAAACCAGTGCCTATTTATGCCCAGTAATGTGCTCCCGATAAGCACAAATCCCCAACAATAGAGCTCTTAAATAGTGACAGACAAATGATGTAAAAATGCCACTTGCCATCTAAACCTGTTGGATTAATTAGAGCCTTTCATGTGACAGTGTGCTGTGGATGAACACAACGTGACAGTAATGCTAACGACTAATAATTTAATTAAATACAAAACAAAATGTTATCTTCCCCCATATATCAGAGGACAATTGTGATGTAAAAGAATACACCCCCACCTATTCAGATCAGGCCACCCACGTACTCAGAATACAATGTCGAGCCACATCCTCAATTCAAAACATGATTATTCATCAGCTGGCCACTTTACTGCCAAGATCTCCAGTGCTGAAGCACATCCTGCCCCAGCGTGTCCTCTGTGAATGTTACATGTGGGGAATAATAGTGACAGTTGCTGGACATGGAAAATTGAACAGTACAGCACGAGAACAGCCCCTTCGGCTCCACAGTGTCTGCGCTGAACATAACGCCAAGACCAAAAATAGACACAAAGTGCTGCATTAACTCAGCGGGTCAGGCAGCATCTCTGGGGAAAGGGAATGGGTGATGTTTTGGGAAGCAGTCTGAAGAAGTTGTCTCAACCCAAAACGTCACCTACTCCTTCTCTCCAGAGATGCTGCCTGACCCGCTGACTTACTCCAGCACTTTGCGTCTATCTTTGGTGTCATAGAAACATAGAAACATAAAAAATAGGTGCAGGAGTAGGCCAATCGGCCCTTCGAGCCTGCACCGCCATTCAATATGATCATGGCTGATCATCCAACTCAGTATCACGTACCTGCCTTCTCTCCATACCCCCTGATCCCTTTAGCCACAAGGGCCACATCTAACTTCCTCTTAAATATAGCCAATGAACTGGCCTCAACTACCTTCTGTGGAAGAGAATTCCAGAGATTCACCACTCTCTGTGTGAAAAATGTTTTTCTCATCTCGGTCCAAAAAGATTTCCCCCTTATCCTTAAAATGTGACCCCTTGTCCTGGATTTCCCCAACATTGGGAACAATCTTCCTGCATCTAGCCTGTCCAACCCCTTAAGAATTTTGTAAGTTTCTATAATCTTCTAAATTCTAGCGAGTACAAGCCGAGTCTATCCAGTCTTTCTTCATATGAAAGTCCTGACATCCCAGGAATCAGTCTGGGGAACCTTCTCTGTACTCCTTCTATGGCAACAATGTCTTACCTCAGATTAGGAGACCAAAATCTGCCAACATCTGCATCTGCCCGCATCTGCCATTCCTTCCTACACATAACCCCAAGACCAACTGAAAAAGGGTTTTGGCCCGAAACGTTGCCTATTTCCTTCGCTCCATAGATGCTGCCTCACCCGCTGAGTTTCTCCAGCATTTTTGTCTACCTTCGATTTTCCAGCATCTGCAGTTCCTTCTTAAACACCAACTCTTACCTGCCGCATGTGTTTTAGATCCCTCCATTCCCTGCATGTCCATGTGCCTATCCTGTAGTATTTTAAATGCCACTAACATATCTGCTTCAAGGCACTCATCACCCTCTGTGTAAAACAAATACCAACTCCAAATCCAGGCAGTATGCTAATAAACCTCATGTAATGGGACGACCAGAAAGCCACACAATACTCCAGCCAAACCAATTCCTGCATCATGACTTCCTGACTCTTATACAAAATGCCCCAACCTATGAAGACAAGTGTACTATATGCCTTGACCCAAAACGTCACTAATTCCCTCTCTCCAGAGATGCTGCCTGTTCCGCTGAGTTACTCCAGAATGTTGTGCCTATCTTTGATTTAAACCAGCATCTGCAGTTCCTTCCTACACATCCTATATGCCTTCATTACCATTCTATCTACTAGTGTCGCCACTTTTAGGGACCCCAGCATCCTTGATGTTGTTAAAGGTCACAGCATTAATTGTATATTTTCCCTTTACATTCGACCTCCAAATTGCAACACCTCGCACTTATCCTGATTAAATCCCATCTGTGATTTCTCTGCCCATTTCTACAGCTGATCTATATCGCGCTGTACACTTTGACAGCCTTCCTCACTGTCTATGACCCCAGCTCTCTTGATATCACCTGCAAACATACTAACCAATCCATCTACGCTGATGTCCAAAGTCATTTATGTAATATTACAAACTGCAGAGGCCCCAGCAGAGATCCCTGCAAAACTCCACTGGTCACAGACCTCCAGCCTGAAGATTATCCTTCCATCACAACCCTCTGTCCTCAATCAGTAAGCCAGTTATGAATCCCTACGGCCAATTCACTGCTAATCACTGATTACCTTCTGGACCATCCTGCTCTGGGGGAACTTCATCAAATGCCCAAAGGACAGTTCCTGATCATGTCCCACACAGCAGTACAGGCAAGGAACAGCCAGCTGACAGCAATACCCGCAGACAGGGCCCCCAGCAGACAGGACATCCAGCAGACAGGACCCCCAGCAGACAGGACCCCCAGCAGACAGGACCCGCAGCAGACAGGACCCCCAGCAGACACGACCCCCGGCAGACAGGACCCACAGCAGACAGGACCTCCACAGACAGGGCCCCCAGCAGACAGGACCCCCAGCAGACAGGACCCCCAGCAGACACGACCCCCGGCAGACAGGACCCACAGCAGACAGGACCTCCACAGACAGGGCCCCCAGCAGACACAGCCCCCAGCAGACAGGGCCCCCAGCAGACAGGACCCCCAGCAGACAGGACCCCCAGCAGACAGGGCCCACAGCAGACAGGAACCACAGCAGACAGGACCCACAGCAGACAGGGCCCACAGCAGACAGGACCTCCAGCAGGAATGAAAACCAGCAGACAAGATTTTCAAGATAACAGGCTGGTTATTTATTACAGATGGATGTAGAACCTCTAGCTTAAGTAAGTGTCTGGTTATTTGTACACTAAAGAGATGAAGACCTCATTGAAGCATACACAATAGCGAAAGGCATGTATAGAGTGGATATGGAAACGATGTTTCCACTAGTAAGAGAGTCTAGGACTAGAGGTTACAGCCTCAGAATTATGGACGTTCTTTTAGGAAGGAGATGAGGAATTTCTTTAGTCTGAGGGTGGTGAATCTGTGGAATTCTTTGCCACAGAAGGCTGAGGAGGCCAAGTCAGTGGATATTTTTAAGGCAGAGATAGATAGATGCTTGATTAGTACAGGTGTCCGAGGTTATGGGGAGAAGGCAGGAGAATAGGGATAGGAGGGAGAGATAGATCAGCTATGATTGAATGGTGGAGTAGACTTGATGGGCTGAATGGCCTAATTCTACATTATGAAGAGCATCAATCATATGAAGTGTTTAACCTGGAGGTAGGTAAATGATTGAAGGATCGGGGGATTGTTGGCGATGAGGATCTAACACAGGAGGAACTGAGGCCTGGGATAGATCAGGGCAGACCTGAGAGGTCAGTGCCTACTATTACCTTGAGTCTGAAGAAGGGTTGGTCTTGACTGGAAATGACAACCATTCCTTCTATCCAGAGATGCTGCCTGTCCTGCTGAGTTGTAGCCCTGTCCCACGGTGCAAGTTCATTCCAAGAGCTCTCCCGAGTTTGCCCTGATTCGAACTCGGAGATTTACGGTAATGGCCACTCGTCGGTACTCGGGGCTCTCGTGGACATTTTTCAACATGTTGAAAAATCTTCACGAGTCTTCCCGTGCTTACCTGCCATTAGCGAGTCTTCCTGAGTACCTACCGTTAACGTTACGAGCCGCTAAGAGACGTCCCCGAGCTCCGACGTACCCGCTACGTTCATTCTCCGTGCTTACCACGAGTTTGATTTTTTTTTTTACTCGGGAGAGCTCTTGGAATGAACTCGTAACGTGGGACAGGGCTTTTACTCCAGCATTTTGTGTGATTCACTGAGATATTTTTGCCCTCTTGTCTTTCGTTTACGGGTATGGGCTTAAATCCCACTCTACAAACCTCCACACACAGACCGGCTTGCATTCCTCTCCAGAGCCAAGAAACCGCTGTTGTGTACGAGATGTCACGTTTTAGATGAAGCATTAAAATCGCTCTCTACTCCATTTCCCAGCTCGGTGTAAATGACCTGCATCAACAATCTGATCAAATAGAGGAGACTTCTCCATTATGTCCTGACCACTATTTTCCCTCAGCCAAACTCACCGACAAAACCGGTAAGAATGTTTTGGGAGCTTGCTGCGCCTGTGTTGCCATGTTTTCTGGATGAAAGCAATGACTACAATTACAAATTCACTTTATCGATTTAAAAAATATCCTGAAAGGTGCTTTATAAATTCAAGCTTTTAAATGCCGCAATCATACCTGGCAGTGTGTTCCAGGCACCCGCCACTCTGGGGAAAAATCTTACCATATGATACGATAGAACTTTATTCGTCCCCGGAGGGAAATTGTTCTGCTGACAGACACAACACCCAAGGTACACGAAAACTTGAAAGTAAAAGTGAAAACAAAAAGAGAAGGACAAGTGACTGATGTTGGCTGCCGTATGCACAGCGCCTTCACCGGAACAAATGAACACACAAACAAACGCAGACTTGTCCCCTGGGCAGAGGATTCTAAACTAGAGTGCCCCCCACCGGGTCCGCCTTTGTTCTCCCCCCGTCCCTCACGGCGGTCCCCCATGCTGGGTCCCCATTGTATTCTCCTCCCTCCCTCACGCTCATCAACCGTTGATCGCAGATCGATCGCGAGGTCCCACCACCATCGAGGTTCCCGCCACCGCCACCAAGGCACCCGTTGCCGCCGAGGCCCCCGATCCCACCGGGGTTCCTGTTGCCGTTGAGGCTTACGCTGCCGCTGCCGAGGCTCCCATCGTCAACTCCGCTGAGGCTCCTTCAGCACATGCAGGCTTCACCGCGCGGCTTCTCCGCAGGCCCCTGGGAGGCCTGTGGGGTGTGTCGGGCCTACCTAGCCGCCGTTCCAGTTGGCACCACGGTTTTTCTGCTCCCACCGAGCGGGATGTTCCCCGGGACACTTGCCCCACACATCTCCTTTAAACGTTGCCCTTCTTGCCTTAAAGTCCTCTGTGTATTTGATATACATATCCTGGGAAAAAGTTTCTATCTATCCTATCTATGCCTCTCTCTACCCCACCACAGAAGGGGGAGGAGCTGTACGGTATGATAGCCACAGGGAAAAAGGATCTCCTGTGGTGTTCTGTGCTGCCTCTTGGTGGAACCAGTCTGTTGCTGAAGGTACTCCTCATGTTGACCAGTGTGTCATGGAGGGGGTGAGCTGTATTGTCCAGGATGCTCCGCAGTTTGAGCGCATCCTGCCCTCCAAGACCATTAACCCAACTCCCAGGACAGAGCCAGCCTTCCTGATGAGTTTGTTGATCCTATTGGCGTCCGCAGCCTTCACCCAGCTGCCCCAGCACACAGCAACATAGAAGATGGCACTGGCCACCACCGATTGAAAGAACATCTGCAGCATCTTGCTGCAGACTTTAAATTACTCTCAGGCGCCAGGCTGAGACTTTCATAGACTCTGCATCTTATCATTAATCCTCAGATTTCTGTGTAATTGTTAGTAAGGTGCTCAGGATGACAGAATTATCTTGTTAAACCTTTCCTTGGTTAATGGACCCACAGAATGTTTCTCGCTTGGAGAATATCATAACATCAACTAATATACGACTAATGCAGAAAAAAGGGAAAATGCAGCAACAGTAAGTGTCTCACTTACAGCTCCACAAAAATAAAATTATAAACATTCACACCCTCAGTTAGGACTATGTGGCAGCAAATCACTACAGAGTCAATTCCATAATGGACTCATTGAGTTATACACTATAGAAACAGGTCTCTAGATCCACCTCGTTTATATGTCTATAGCTCGTTTATAGCTCTAGGGGCTAGTGGAGTCAAGGGATATGGGGAGAAGGCAGGCACGGGTTATTGATTGGAGACGATCAGCCATGATCGCAATGAATGGCTGTGCTGGCTCGAAGAGCCGAATGGCCTCCTCCTGCACCTATTTTTTATGTTTCTATGTTTCTATGTTACCTACCATCAAGCACCAATTGACACTAATCCTACACCAACCCCATGTTATACTCCCCACAGTCCCGTCAACTCTGCAAAGAGTCGGAGGAATTTGAGGAAGGACATTCTTGCTATTGAGGGAGTGCAGCGTAGGTTTACAAGGTTAATTCCTGGATTGGCGGGACTGTCATATGCTGAGAGAATGGAGTGGCTGGGCTTGTATACTCTGGAGTTCAGAAGGATGAGAGGGTATCTTACTGAAACATATAAGATTATTAAGGGTTTGGACACGATGGAGGCAGGAAACATGTTCCCGATGTTGGGGGAGTCCAGAACCAGGGGCCACACACAGTTTAAGAATTAAGGGTAAGCCATTTAGAACGGAGACGAGGAAACACTTTTTCTCACAGAGTTGTGAGTCTGTGGAATTCTCTGCCTCAGAGGACGGTGGAGGCCAGTGCTCTGGATACTTTCAAGATAGAGCTAGATAGGGTTCTTAAAGATAGTGAAGTCAGGGGATATGGGGAGAAGGCAGGAATGGGATACTGATTGGGGATGATCAGCCATGATCACATTGAATGACCTACTGCACCTACTGTCTATTGTCTATTGAGTCACACTCACCTGGCCACCAAATTGCAGGGGAAAACAACCTGCGAACATGCACAAATTTGGAAAGTAGAAGGAAACTGAAGAAGATGTTGCCGATTGGGGCTGGACATTACTGGCACAAAAACAACAGCAGCTTCTAATTATAAATGTGTAGGAAGGAACTGCAGATGCTGGTTTGCACTGAAGACAGACTCCGAATGCTGAAGTAACTCAGTGGCAACAGTGAGCAACTCCCCTTCCCATTCCCACACTGACCTTTCTATCCAGGGCCTCCTCCATTGTCAGAGTGAGGCTAAAAGCCAATTGGAGGAACAGCACCTCATATTTCGCTTGGGCAGCTTATAGCTCAGTGGTATGAATATTAATGTCTCCAGCTTCAAGTAGCTCCTGCATCCCCCCTCTCTCCGTCCCTCCCCCACCCTAGTTGCTGGACTGGTTTCACTGCTGTCCTGGTAAGTTTCACCTAGCCCACAGCTGACAATGGACTGCTCCTTGATCATCATTTCTTCTTTGCATATCTTTCATTTCTTTGTTTAATATCCGTCTATATCTCACATTTCCCTTTCCCTTGAGTCTCAGTCTGAAAACAGGTCTAAACCCGAAACGTCACCCATTCTCCAGAAATGCTGCAGCATTTTGTGTTTATCTTGCATTCATAAATAGTTTTGTTCAAGGGGCTGTCCCACTTGGGCGACCTAATCCGCGAGTTCTGGCGAGTTTGCCCTCGACTCATACTCGCAGCATGGTTGACAACTGGTCGTAGGAGGTCTTCGTAACTCTCCTTCATACTCGAGAGTTGTCTCCGCGTACTTGAGGCCTCAGCTAGGTCGCGGCATTTTTTTCAATATGTTAAAAAATGCCCGCCATGGAAAATATCGATACTTTTTTTACTCAAGGGTTTAGTCATAAACTAGGTCGTAGTAGGTCGGCATGTTAGTCGTAGGTAATCGAGCGTAGTCGTAGATAGTCTTCATCATCGAAGGGAGGTCGAAGGGAGGTCGAAGGGAGGTCGAAGGTGGTCGTCTTCACTCTCCACGATTCGGTGTCCAATTTTCCTGAAGTTAGTCATTGTTAGTCGTAGCCAGACTTGCACATAGTCGAAGGAGGTCTTCAACATGTCATTTTTTTAAACACTTCTAAACTGGCCAATTAGGTCGCCCAAGTGGGACAGCCCCTTCAGTTTAGTTTATCATCACATGTACTGAGGTACATTGAAAAGTTTTTTGTTGTGTGCCATCCAGTCAGCAGAAAGACTACACATGATTACAATTGATCCATCCACAGTGTACAGACACAGGATAAAGCAGAATAACATGGACCCTGCACAATAACATCTACAACACAGCGGGAACATACTAAGGGCATTATCGTACAAAACAAAATCAATGCTGAGTCCTGCAAAAAGCATTTAGGACAGATGAAACATTGGGAAGAGTTTTTGGTTTTAATGAACATCCTAAAGACGGAAGGAGAGGTAGAGATTGGAGGAGTTTGGAGAGGGAATTCTAAAGCTTCGGGCCTTGGCAGCTGAGAGGAAGAGCACCAACAGGGAGCAATTGATTCCAGTGAGCAGGCAGCAGAACGTGAGGAGGCTTGTGAGTGAGACAGGGATAGTAGAGAGAATAATAGGTTTTATATTGGTTCAACAATGTGCAGTACTATGGTCAGTAAGCTGAGGAATGATGGCAGAATGATGGGACAGTGTATATTTGGACAGAGCAAAATAACTTCTGATGACTTCAGATAGAGGCGGCACGGTGGCGCAGCGGTAGAGATTCTGCCTTACTGCACCAGAGGCCCAGGTTCAATCCTGACTAGGGGTGCTGTCTGTACAGAGTCTGTACGTTCTCCACGTGACCTGTGTGGGTTTTCTCCAGTTCCGGTTTCCTCCCACACTCCAAAGACATACAGGTTTGTAGGCGAATTGGCTTGGTATAATTGTGTACAGTTTTGGTCTCCAAATTTGAGGGAGGACATTCTTGCTATTGAGGGGGTGCAGCATAGGTTCACAAGGTTAATTCCCGGAATGACGGGACTGTCATATGTTGATAGAATGGAGCGGCTGGGCTTGTATACACTGAAATTTAGAAGGATGAGAGGATATCTTATTGAAACATACAAGATTATTAAGGGATTGGACACGCTAGAGGCATGAAATATGTTCCTAATTTTTGGCGGGTCCAGAACCAGGGGCCACAGTTTAAGGGGTAGGCCATTTAAAACGGAGACAAGGAACCATTTATTCACCCAGAGAGTTGTGAATCTGTGGAATTCTCTGCCTCAGAAGGCAGTGGAGGCCATTTCTCTGGATAGTTTCGTGAGAGAGTTAGATAGAGCTCTTAACGATAGTGTAGTCAAGGGATATGGGGAGAAAGCAGGAACGGGGTAATGATTGTGGATGATCAGCCATGATCACATTGAATTGCTGTGCTGGCTCGAAGGGCCAGATGCCTTCTCCTGCACCTATTGTCTGTTGTCTATTGACCAGCGATCCCCGCACATTAACACTATCCTCCACACACTAGGGTCAATTATACATATACCAAGCCAATTAACCTACAAACCTGTACGTCTTTGGAGTGTGGGAGGGAATGAAGATCTCAGAGAAAACCCACGCGGTCATGGGGAGAACATACAAACTCCGTACAGACAGCACCCGTAGTCGGGATCAAACCCAGGTCTCCGGCGCTGCAAGCGCGGTAAGGCAGCAACTCTACTGCTGCACCTACGTGCTGCCCTGGTCTGAATGGATTTGTTACATTTCAGACACTTGCCGCTGTGAAGGAAGGACTAAATGCCCGGGGAACAAAGCTTGTCAAGGGGATCCAAAGATGTCTCAGTCTGCAGTTGGAGAGCATTTCTGTTCATGTAGTGCCGGCTGCAGAGACGGAGGGAGGGGTCGAGAGAGTTGATGATGAAGCAGAGACTTTACAACAGTCCCAATGGATAAATAAAGATTGAAGATGATGGTTTATACCCTTGATAGTCACAAAAAGCTAGAGTAACTCAGCGGGTCAGGTAGCATTTCTGGAGAACAGAAGAAGGTGACATTTCAGGTCATAAGAAAGATCCCAACCCAAAACGTCGCCTATTCCTTTTCTCCAGAGATGCTGCTTGACCTTTTGAGTTACTCCAGTGTTTTGCGTATATCTCCACTTCACTGCGTCAGCTGGTCAGTGATGTACACAACCACCAGTCACTTTACATTAGCTGAATGTCATGTGAAGAATGTATTCATTTATTTGCTCATGGGGTGTCGATGGTACTGGTTCTGTCTACATTTGCATCAATCCCCAACTACCCTGAGACCCATGTGTTTTACTAAGCTTGTTCAGATTCAACCACTGATGGATTTAGAGTCACATATAAGTTATGGAGTCATAGAGCGTCATAGAGTGATACAGTGTGGAAACAGGCCCTTTGGCCCAACGTGCCCATACCGGCCAACATAGAGTCATAGAGTGATACAGTGTGGAAACAGGCCCTTTGGCCCAACGTGCCCATACCGGCCAACATAGAGTCATAGAGTGATACAGTGTGGAAACAGGCCCTTTGGCCCAACGTGCCCACATCGACCAACATGTCCTATCTACACTAGTTCCATCTGCAGGCGTTTGGCCCACATCCCTTTTAACCTGTTCCATCCATGTACAGTATCATTTAAGAAAGAACTGCAGATGCTGGAAAAAAATCAAAAGTAGACAAAAATGCTGGAGAAACTCAGCGAGTGAGGCAGCATCTGTGGAGAGAAGGAACAGGCGACGTTTTGGGTCGAGACCCTTTCTTTTTCTCTGCCTCTTCCTTTCTTTTCCCACCCCCCGACATCAGAAGGGTCTTGACCCGAAATAAAGCCTATTCCTTCTCTCCATAGATGCTGCCTCACCCGCTGAGTTCATCCAGCATTTTTGTGTACTATCCATGTACCTGTCTAATTGCTTCTTAAACATTGTGATAGTTCTTGCCTCAACTACCTCCACCGGCAGTTTGTTCCACACACCCACGACCATTTGCATGAAAACGTTGCCCCTTAGTTCTCTAATTCTCGATTACACTACTCTGAGCAAGAGACTGTGTATGCACACCAGATCTATTCCTCTCATGATTTTATACATATAGTTATACTAAGAAAGAATGAAATATTGGAGTCATTAGTGAAGTAGATTTTATACCAACCAAATGGTTTTATAATTACCATTATTGATATCAGTTGTTTACTTCTAATTTAATTAACTGAATTGACGTTTTCCAGCTCCCTGGTGAGATTTAAACTCATGACCCAGATTGAATGGTGCAAGCCTCCAGATGTTAGTTGAGTGATTGAACACAATGCCACAGTGTACAGATTCACCCAACCTTCAGGGATCTTGGCTCTCAATTAGTCCCTGCCTCAATCGCCATTTTGGAGTTGTCTCTGAAACCTCTTCCACCCCCATTTATGCCACAAGATTCTTGCTCTCTCTAGCTCCAGCCCCAGGATCTTAGTTTAGTTTAGTTTAGAAATACAGCGTGGAAACAGGCCCTTTGGCACACCGAGTGAGCACGGACCAGCGATCCCCGCACATTAACATTATCCTACACGCACTGGGGAGAATTTACAATTATACCAAGTCAATTAACCTACAAACCGGTATGTCTTTAGAGTGTGGGAGGAAACTGCGGATCTTGGAGAAAACCCAGGCAGGTCACGGGGAGAACGTACAAACTCCATACAGACAGCAGCCGTAGTCTTCTGAAATATTCATGTTCACATTCACAAGTTATAGGAGTAGAATTAGGCCATTCGACCCATTGTATCGTGTCTGATCTCTGCCTCCTAATCCCATTATCCTGCCTTCTCCCCACAACCCTTGACACCTGTTCTAATCAAGAATTTGTCTATCTCTGCCTTAAAAATATCCACTGACTTGGCCTCCACAGCCCTCTGTAGCAACGATGTGCACAGATTAACTACACCCTGAATGAAGAAGTTCCTCCTCGCCACCTTTCTAAAAGAGCGCCCTTTAATTCTGAGGCTCTGACCTCTGGTCCTGGGCTCTCCCACCAATGGAAACATCTTTCCACATCCACTCTATCTATGCCTTTTATTATTCTGTGAATGTAATTGCTCCTTTGTGGTCAACTGTGCCTCCAGTGCCATAACTGTTTCTGAACTCTCCTTCCTAAACCCATCCACCTTCCCACCATTTTTAATTAGGTCAGGTCGGGGGGAGTTCCCCCCGCCACGGGTACCATGTAATCCCGCGCTACCTGCTCCATGGTCGGATAGTCGGCGACTAAGCCGTCTCCCCCACCTGGTTTGCCAGGTGAGGAGGGGGCTGTGGACCCCAGCAGGACCTAAAACAAGACCTGTCTAAGGACGGATGAGCTCCTAGCGAGCCAACGGCCATCCACACTTCAGTAGATGTTGCAATCACTGTCGTACATGGCATTGTGAGGCACCGTGCCCCTTGATGTTTTCAACAATGGTGATGATGATGATGACCTCTTTTATTCCATTGTGACATGACCGACGTTATTGATGATAAGCATCAACGTGTCCTTTTGTGGGTAAGCATTAATGTTTTATTTCACTAAGTCCCGCTAAGAACTGTAGAAAGCATTTTCTTTGTCAAAGCTGTGATTTATATGGAAGTTATTATTATAATCATGGAATGGTGCATCCCATGAAGTGAAGACACAACGTCAGTAAGTTGCATCCTTGAAGGATCGCATCAATTCATGTCCATAAGTTGTTGGAGCAGGAATAAGCCATTCGGCCCATCGTCTACTCCACCATTCAATCATGGAAGGTCTATCTTTCCATCTCAACCCATTCTCCTGCCTTCTTCCAGTAATGCCTGACACCTGTACTGATCAAGAATCTGTCCAATCTCCAACTTAAAAACATCCATTAACTTGGCCTCCACAGCGTTCTCCAGCAATGAATTCCACAGATTCACCACCATCTTACTGATGAAATTCCTCCTCATCTCCTTTCTAAATGTACAAAATGGCTGGATCCTCGAGAAACAGAGGACATAACTTTTTTACAGTGGAAAGATTTAGTGAGAATCTGAGGGGTAACTTTTTAATAGGTTTAATAGGAATCTGATGGATCTGACTTCTTCACACAAAGGGTGGTGGGTGTATGAAACGAGCTGCCAGAGGAGGTAGTTGAGGCTGGGACTATCGCAACATTTAAGAAACATTTAGACAGGTACATGGATAGGACAGGTTTAGAGAGATCTGGGCCAAACGCAGGTAGGTGGGACTAGTGTAGGTGGGCCATGTTGGTCGGTGTGGGAAGGTTGGACCGAAGGGCCTGTTTCCACGCTGTAAGCCTCTCTGACACTATGACTATGATAGATCTTTTATTCCTGGATCCAACCAGCCATCAGCCTCAGTATTTTTACTACACAATATATAGATCATCGGTGAAGGAACACTATGCTGTGCAACCTTGAAGAAACAACATTGATGTATTTTCGGCAGGCACGGATTGAAGCACATATATCCATGGCCTAAGGGCTGAAGCCTGAGCCGTTACAGAAGTGAAAGACAATCAATGTGTAGGCTGTGAACACACTGGTTAATCTGCATAAGATATGCGGCAGAGCAATTACTCTGACTGACACCTACTCCACTGCCAGTCTATGCTCCTCAGAGGCAAATGATTGACTGAGGTTTGCACTCTTCAACAAACAGTCTTTGCAAAAATATATACACGTTCCTCACTGGAATTTCTCTTCTCTCTGAAATCCCTTTTGCCTTCTTTACATCCGTCATCACTTCCTTGAAGTGTGTTTGGTACAGTGTCAGTTTAATTCCTCAGTTTACATGGCAAGTAGCGTGATTGTTGGTGGAAAGGGCTGTGTTGTATTGACATCTGTGCAGATGTTTAAATGGAACCACAGTGCATGAGACAAAAACATAATCTGTATCTCAGTGACAGAAGGGCTCAGTGACAGACTGAGGAGAGCATAGATCAAAGCATCTTTCAATGGAACACAAGCCTGCGGTCTGTGACATTTTAAATAAACCGTTTAGTTTAGTATTTAGTTTAGAGATACAGCACGGAAACAGGCCCTTTGGCCCACCGAGACCAATAGCAATTCCATTCAAGAGAGTTAGGTGTAGCTCTTAGCGCTAACGGAATCAAGGGATATGGGGAGAAAGCAGGAACGAGGTACTGATTTTGGATGATCAGCCATGATCATATTGAATGGCGGTGCTGGCTCGATGGGGCCGAATGGTCTACTCCTGCAATAATTTACTATGTTTCTATGTTTTCTTGCACACTAGCACTATCCCCCACACACTAGGGACAATTTACAATCTTTACCAAAGCCAATTAACCTACAACCCTGTACGTCTTTGGTGTGTGGGAGGAAACCGGAGCACCTGGGGAAAACCCACGCGGGTCACGGGGAGAATGAACAAACTCTGTACAGACAGCACCCGCAGTCAGGATCAAACATGGGTCTCTGGCGATGTGAGGCCATCGTGCCAGATTTATTTCTGAATCCCTGCAATTAAAGATGTTTCTCACTTTAAAACAGAGAAGCCAATTATTTACTGCTTAATAATATTCACACCGTTGATCCCTCAGCCTTGGCAGTGTACAAATGGGTGCACGAACAGGTGGAGCCCTGGAGCCACACACTCAAGTGTTGCCCATTGTCTATCAGCACCATTAATCTCCTCTGGCTGCTATGTTACCTGGGGAACTCGGGCAGTTAACCTTTGCCATAAATGTCCTAATAATTAGAGCAAACCGGCGGCCTCTCTTACTAATCACCAACAGGTCATTCTCATTATCTCCGAGAGACCTCAGTCTCTCTAACTGCACTGACCTCACTAATTACCCAAGGTCCGTGATCCTTTTACGAACCCTTCGTCCTAACTAATGTATTTTTATTTGACCTGAGGAGACACAAAGTGCTGGAGTAACTCAGCGGGTCAGGCAGCATCTCTGGAGAACATGGATAGGTGACGTTTCACAGAGTGCTGCAGTAACTCAGCGGGTCAGGCAGCATCTCTGGAGAACATGGATAGTTGACGTTTCACAGAGTGCTGCAGTAACTCAGCGGGTCAGGCAGCATCTGTGGAGAACATGGATAGGTGATGTTCCAGGTCGGGGCTCTTCGTCAGATGCAATAGCTGTAAACCAGCACCTGCAGTTCCTTGTGCCTACTCTTTATTTGACCTGAGCCTGACGAGATGTGACTATACGTAGTGGGTTCACGTGAGGACATGTAAATTTCCAGATGGCCATCGTTTCACTGAACACTTGTGCTCAGTCCACCAAGGCCTGCTGGATCTCCCATTTGCTCACCCCTTGAACTCCCCTTCCCATTCCCACACTGACATTTCTGTCCTGAGTCTCCTCCATTGTCAGAATGGGGCGACAAGCAAATTGGAGGACCATCATCTCATATTTCGCTTGGACAGCTTACACCCCAGCGGTATGAACATTGACTTCCCTAACTTCAAGTAACCCCGGCATTCCGTCTCTCCACCCCTCCCCACCCTAGTTCTGCGACTAGTTTCACTGTGTCCTGGTAAGTTTCATTGCCGGCAACTCCCGCAGCTGACAGTGGCCTGTTTCCTTTCTCATCATTACATATTTGTATTTCTTTCAATTCTCTGTTCTATATCTCTCTGTATCTCCATCTACATCTCTTGTTTCCTTTTCCCCTGACTCTCAGTCATCCATTCCTTCTCCCCAGAGATGCTGCCTGTCCCGCTGAGTTACTCCAGCTTTTTTTTGTCTACCAATATCATGAATGTTTAATTCTCCAATATTAGGTAACCTCTAACTTGCCCGGCATCTCCCCACCCCCTTGCTCTCCATAACCCCTCCACCCTCTCTTCCCATCCCACCTCCCTCCCCTGCGCCCCACCTGCACTCCCACCTATTTCTCTCCCACCCTCCCACACCTGCTACTTCCCACCCTTTGGCTTCACAATCCGCAACTCTCCTAACATGTACCCCCCTCACCCCCCACCCACCTACAATCAGTCTGAAGATGGGTCTCAACCTGAAATGTCACCTACCCATGTTCTCCAGAGGTGACCTGCCAGCTTACTCCATCATTTTGTGTCCTTTCTGATAAAACATTTGGTTTCATAATGTTGTATACGGCAAGGAGACAGGACGTTGGACCCACCATAGAAGCATAGATGCAGGAGTAGGCCATTCAGCCCTTCGAGCCCACACCACCATTCAATGTGACCATGGCTGATCATCCAAAATCAGTATTGCGTTGCTGCTTCCTCACCATAATTCCGTTAGCCTGAAGAGCTACAGTATATCTAACTCTCTCTCACACCACCACCATGCTGACACACATCCCCATTAAACAAGTGCTCCTGCCCCTTGCCTTTTATCCTGCACTGCTCCCTTGGTCGTCAATGCCTCCACAATCTAACGACTCATGGAGACAGTTCTTGTGCTGTCTTTGACTCTGCTTCCTCCTGTCATCCCACTCCAGGTATTCACCACTCTCTGGTGCAAAGGCAATCCTCAGATCCCCTCTAAATCTCTCGCCCCTCAACCTCTGTCACAAGGTGTGTTCACCTCTGATTAAGGGGAGGGATTTCTGCAGTCTACCTCATTCTGTCTCTCTCATAATTTTATACATCTCAACCATGCATCATCTTAACCTCCTCTGCCCCAGAACAAAACAAAAACAGACCCAGCCTCTCCAGTCTCTCCTCATAATTAAAACTCTCCATCCCAGGCAATATTCTAATGAATCTCCACTACACTCTCTCCAGCAGTACAGTGAGGTCAAGTTTGTCTGCCATAGTCACAGATTCTTGGCACAGTAACACACCCTTCAGCCTAACAGTTCTGTGTCAACCATCAAGAACCCATTTGTACCAATCCAACTCTAATCCAATGTTACTATAACAGCCATACACAATGGAGAATTTACAGTGCTTACAGTTTACTTACAGTTTATTGTCATGTGTACTGAGGTACAGAGAAAACCTTTCTGAAAACCAGTCAGCAGAAATCAATATATGATTTTGAAAAATATAAAAGTGGATAAGTCTCCACGTCAGGACAGGATATTCCCTGGGACATTGAGGGAAGTTAGTGTAGAAATAGCAGGGGCTATGAAAGAAATATTTCAAATGTCATTAGAAACGGGAATAGTGCCGGAGGATTGGCGTACTGCGCATGTTGTTCCATTGTTTAAAAAGGGGTCTAAGAGTAAACCTAGCAAATGTAGACCTGTTAGTTTGACGTCAGTGGTGGGCAAATTAATGGAAAGGATACTTAGAGATAATATATATAAGCATCTGGATAAACAGGGTCTGATTAGGAACAGTCAACATGGATTTGTGCCTGGAAGGTCATGTTTGACTAATCTTCTTGAATTTTTTGAAGAGGTTACTCGGGAAATTGATGAGGGTAAAGCAGTGGATGTTGTATATATGGACTTCAGTAAGGCCTTTGACAAGGTTCCTCATGGAAGGTTGGTTAAGAAGGTTCAATTGTTGGGTATTAATGGGGGAGTAGCAAGATGGATTCAACAGTGGCTGAATGGGAGACGCCAGAGAGTAATGGTGGATGGTTGTTTGTCAGGTTGGAGGCCAGTGACGAGTGGGGTGCCACAGGGATCTGTGTTGGGTCCACTGTTGTTTGTCATGTACATCAATGATCTGGATGATGGTGTGGTAAATTGGATTAGTAAGTATGCAGATGATACTAAGATAGGTGGTGTTGTGGATAATGAAGTAGATTTTCAAAGTTTACAGAGAGATTTAGGCCAGTTGGAAGAGTGGGCTGAAAGATGGCAGATGGAGTTTAATGCTGATAAGTGTGAGGTGCTACATCTTGGCAGGACAAATCAAAATAGGATGTCCATGGTAAATGGTAGTGAATTGATGAATGCAGTTGAACAGAGGGATCTAGGAATAACTGTGCACAGTTCCCTGAAGGTGGAATCTCATGTAGATAGGGTGGTAAAGAAAGCTTTTGGTGTGCTGGCCTTTATAAATCAGAGCATTTTAACATGTA
Organism: Amblyraja radiata; assembly: GCF_010909765.2. Taxonomy (NCBI): domain Eukaryota; kingdom Metazoa; phylum Chordata; class Chondrichthyes; order Rajiformes; family Rajidae; genus Amblyraja; species Amblyraja radiata. Next base: position 2,410,182 of record NC_045989.1, read on the forward strand.
ATGTTAAAATTGTACAAGGCATTGGTGAGGCCAATTCTGGAGTATGGTGTACAATTTTGGTTGCCTAATTATAGGAAGGATGTCAACAAAATAGAGAGAGTACAGAGGAGATTTACTAGAATGTTGCCTGGGTTTCAGCAACTAAGTTACAGACAAAGGTTGAACAAGTTAGGGCTTTATTCTTTGGAGCGCAGAAGGTTAAGGGGGGGACTTGATAGAGGTCTTTAAAATGATAAGAGGGATAGACAGAGTTGACATGGATAAACTTTTCCCATTGAGAGTAGGGAAGATTCAAATAAGAGGACATGACTTGAGAATTAAGGGACAGAAGTTTAGGGGTAACATGAGGGGGAACTTCTTTACTCAGAGAGTGGTAGCTGTGTGGAATGAGCTTCCAGTGGAGGTGGTGGAGGCAGGTTCGATTTTATCATTTAAAAATAAATTGGATAGTTATATGGATGGGAAAGGAATGGAGGGTTATGGTCTGAGTGCAGGTAGATGGGACCAGGGGAGAATAAGTGTTCGGCACGAACTAGAAGGGCCGAGATGGCCTGTTTCCGTGCTGTAATTGTTATATGGTTATATTACAATTGAGCCGTCTACAGTGTACAGATACATGATAAGGGAATAATGTTTGTACAAGGTAAAGCCAGCAAAGTCCGATCAAGCATAGTCCGAGGGTCACCAATGAGGTAGATAGTAGTTCAGGACCGCTCTCTGGTTGTGGTAGGATGATTCAGTTGCCTGATACCAGCAGGCAAGTTAACCAGTGGTTAGTGAACCTACCAAGCTGCATGTATTTGGAATGAGAGAGGGAACTGGAGCATCTGGAGCAAACACATGCAGTCACAGGGAGAATACGCTCAGTCCACAGATAATGCTGGGGGTCTGGACTGGACCCATGTCACTGGGGCACTGAGGCAGAGTGTGTTTTAGCTGCACCAAGCACTCAAGAAGATTTGCCTAATATGCGCACACAATTTCTCTTCTTGACAATGAAAACCGTGAACCATCTGAGGAACAGTCAAGGTTGCGATGTCCCCTAAGAACGTATAGTTACTGGCACCAAGCAGATGATTGTTGACTCAGTGGCTGCTGTGTACCATCAATACCACCTGCCGTCAGACCCGTACACGTCTGGAACAAGGACTGTTCAATGCAACCAGCAAAAAGACAGGCATGTGCAGGAAGGTACTGCAGATGCTGGTTTAAACCAAAGATAAACACAAACAGTTGGAGTAACTCAACGGGTCAGACAACATATCTGGAGAAAAGGAATAGGTGACGTTTCGGGTGGAGGCCCCTCTTCAGAAGATGATGGCTGAAGAAGATTCTCGACCCGGAAGGTCATCTATTCCTTTTCTCCAGCGATGCTGTCTGACCCCCTGGGATACTCCAGCTTTTGGTGTCTTAAAGGACAGGTATGTTTGGGGCCCATACGAGAGCTCATGGCTACACCTTTGGTTTACGTTTACACTCAGTGAACCTCTAACTGTAACAGAAAGTCATGCTCAGGATGAGTTTGCTACCAGGAGCAAACGCTGGGAAGTGTTAGAAACATAGAAACATAGAAAATAGGTACAGGAGTAGGCCATTTGGCCCTTCGAGCCTGCACTGCCATTCAATATGATCATGGCTGATCATCCAAATCAATATCCCATGCCTGCCTTCTCTCCATACCTGCGTGACCTGCGTGGGTTTTCCCTGGGATCTTCGGTTTCCTCCCACACTCCAACGAAGTACAGGTGTGTAGGTTAATTGGCTTGGTATAATTGTAAATTATCCCTGGTGTGTGTAGGATAGTGTTAATGTGCAGGGATCACTGGTCGGCGAGGACTCGGTGGGCCGAAGGGCCTGTTTCCGCGCTGCATTGCTAAACTAAACTAAACTAAACTATTGTGCAGGAAGGAACTGCAGATGCTGGTTTAAACCGTAGACAGACACAAAAAGCTGGAGTAACTCAGTGGGTCATGCAACAACTCTGGAGAAAAGTAATAGACGATGTTTCGGGTTGAGATCTTTCTTCAAACTAAACCAATTCTGGTCGACACTAAATGCTCATTGAACATAACGTAGAACTAGAACATTGAACTGTAGAGCAGAGGAACAGGCCCTGCAGCCCACAAAATCTGTGGCAAACATAATGCCAAGTTAATCTAATCTCTGCCTGCATGTGATCCAGTAAATGTGTGGTGGGAATTGGCTTCATTGAGTGGAATATCTCACCCTGGGACATATAGTCCTGGCCACTAATCACAACACCATCCAATACTTGTGTACCTTCGATATTCCAGCATCTGCAGTTCCCTTTTGAACACCATCCAATACTCGATAGGTTACAATAGGTCATCACAGCTTGGTCAAGTCAAGTCAAGTCAAGTTTATTTGTCACATACACATACGAGATGTGCAGTGAAATGAAAGTGGCAATGCTCGCGGACTTTTGTGCAAAAGACAAACAACCAAACAACCAAACAAACTATAAACACAATCATAACACACATATTCTTTTACATAATAAATAATGGAAGGAAAAACGTTCAGTAGAGCTAGTCCCTGGTGAGATAGGCGTTTACAGTCCGAATGGCCTCTGGGAAGAAACTCCTTCTCAACCTCTCCGTTCTCACCGCATGGCAACGGAGGCATTTGCCTGACCGTAGCAGCTGGAACAGTCCGTTGCAGGGGTGGAAGGGGTCTCTCATGATATTGTTGGCTCTGGAGTTGCACCTCCTGATGTATAGTTCCTGCAGGGGGGCAAGTGAAGTTCCCATAGTACGTCCGGCCGAACGTACTACTCTCTGCAGAGCCTTCTTGTCCTTGGCAGAGCAATTCCCAAACCAGATGGTAATGTTCCCGGACAAGATGCTTTCCACCGCCGCTGCGTAGAAGCACTGGAGGATCCTCGGAGACACTCTGAATTTCCTCAATTGCCTGAGGTGGTAAAGGCGCTGCCTTGCCTTACTCACGAGTGCTGAGGCGTGTGATGCCCATGTCATATCCTCGGAGATGTGGACTCCCAGATATTTAAAACAGTTCACCCTATCCACAGGATCCCCATTTATCCTCAATGGAGTGTACGTCCTCGGATGATGTGCCCTCCTAAAGTCCATGATCAGCTCCTTCGTTTTCTTGATGTTCAAGAGGAGGCTGTTATCCTGGCACCAGAGTGCTAGACCAGCCACCTCCTCCCGGTTGGCCTTCTCGTCATTGTCTGAGATCAGGCCCACCACCACAGTGTCATCAGCAAACTTAATTATTGAGTTGGAGCTGAACCTAGCCACACAGTCATGTGTGTACAGGGAGTACAATAGGGGGCTGAGGACGCAACCCTGGGGCGATCCTGTGCTCAGGGTGAGGGACTTCGATGTATTCCCTCCCATCTTGACTACCTGGGGCCTGGTGGTGAGAAAGTCCAGGACCCAGGCACACAGGGGGGTGTTGAGCCCCAATTCCATTAGCTTTCCGGCCAGTTTGTTGGGGACTATCGTGTTGAAGGCTGAACTGTAGTCTATGAACAGCATCCTCACGTAGCCCCCCTTCTGGCTGTCCAGATGAGAGAGAGCGGTGTGCAAGTCCTGGGAGACCACATCGTCCGTGGATCTGTTCGGACGGTATGCGAACTGCAACGGGTCCATGTTCCGAGGGAGGAAGGCGCAGATGTGTTTCTTCACCAGCCTCTCAAAGCATTTCATGACTACCGAGGTAAAGGCCACCGGACGGTAGTCATTCAGACAGGCTGGGGAGACATGTTTTGGTACCGGTACAATGATGGATTTTTTGAAGCAGGCAGGGACCATGGACTTGTTCAGGGAGAGGTTGAATATTGTAGTGAGCACCGGAGCTAGCTGCGTAGCACAGGACTTGAGTACTCTCCCCAAGATGCCATCGGGGCCTGCAGCTTTCCTCGTGTTCACCCGTGTCAGAGCCCTCCTCACGTCGTGCTCGGACAGCGAGAATGTGTGCACATTCCTCCCTTCAGCTTCGGTAGCCAGCCCGCTGGCGGTATTGTCGATAGTCGGCAGACCTGGGGTGGTGTTGCCCATCTCGAAACGAGCGTAAAAGGAGTTCAGGTCATCAGCTAGGGAGGTGCCGGCACTTGCGGATGAGGGAGGGGTGCTCCGGTAGTTGGTTACAATCCGTAGCCCCTGCCACAGGCTTCTGGTGTCCTGCTGCTCCATCTGTAACTCCATCTTGTCTCTGTACCTTCTCTTTGCATCCTTCACCGCCCTTCGCAGTCGGTAGGACTCTGCCTTGTAGAGTCCTTGTAGGACTCTGCCTTGTAGCACCATCCAAGTCCGTAAGAAATTGCAGCGAAATGTGGACGCAGCCCAGACCATCACACAAACTAACCTTCCTTCCATTTACACATCACTCTGCCTCGGCAAGGCCAGCAGCAGAATCAAGGACGAGTCGCCCTCTGGACACTCCCTCTTCTCCCCTCTCGCATCAGGTTAAGGTATGGAATGTGAAAACACACACCTCCAGATTCAGGGACAGTTTCCTCCCACCTGTTATCAGGCAACTGAATCATCCCACCACAACTAGAGAACAGTACTGAACTACTATCAACGTCATCAGGGACCCTCGGACTATTTTTGATCAGACCTTATTGGCTTTACCTTGCACTAAACATTATTCCCTTATTATGTATCTGTACACTGTGGACGGCTAGATTGTAATCATGTATTGCCTTTCCACTGGCTGGTTAGCACGCAACAGAAGCTTTTCACTCTACCTCGGTACACGTGACAATAAACTAAATTAATCTAAACGATCATGACTGATAAATGGTTGTCACGGTGATGAGATAATGACGCAGTAATCACGTTGACAAGAAAATGTGGCAATCACATCAGACAACGTGAGATCGTTGTCAAAGAAACAGAAATTGTTGAAAACACTCAAGGTCAGGTAGCATCTGTGGAGGGATATCTGATGAAGCATCCCAGAAATGAACATAGAACATAGCACAAGAACTATGGGTCGGCCCACAATGTCTGTGCCAAACATGATGCCAAAATCAACTCGCACCTACCTGCACATAGGGTGGTCATGGAGGCGCAGAGGTAGAGTTGCTGCCTTACAGCGAATGCAGCGCCGGAGACCCGGGTTCCACCCTGACCGGGTGATGTCTGTACGGCGTTTGTACGTTCTCCCTGTGATCTGCATGGGTTTTCTCAGAGATCTTTGGTCTCCTCCCACACTCCAAAAACGTACAGGTTTGTAGATTAATTGGCTTGGTAAATGTCAAAATTGTCCCTAGTGGGTGTAGGATAGTGTTAGTTGGCGGGGATCGCTGGTAGGCCCGGACCAGGTGGGGCCTGTTTCTGCGACGTATCTGTAACATCTAAAGATGCAAGACCGAGTATATTGTATGCCTTTCGACACATTGTGGTGATTGTCAGACAAGGATTTACTGCCTTCATTTATGGATGTTTGCTGGCATCTCTACCTCTGTCTCTATTAGTCTCTAACTAGCAGCAATCTAGAGCCTACAGGCCTTGAAGGCATGTGATGAGGTAACAACATGTAGTCACAGGGATAATTTAGCTGGGTAGTTATGGCAACAAGGTAGGAGTACAAACAAGGTCAAGGTGGAGATAGAAAGAATACTCTGAGAGATTTAGATTCACATCTCTGCCACTCAAATTATGATTAGCCTTTACAAGTGGGAACTATCAGGAATCCTAAAGGCTAGTTCAGTTGAGTTTAGTTTAGAGATACAGCCCTTCAGCCCACCGAGTCCACACCGACCAACAATCACCCATACACTAGCTCCATTCCACACATGATTTCCGGAAACCTGGATGTGTTGCAGTGTGGGAGGAAACTGGAGCACCTGGAGAAAACCCTCGTGATCACGGGGAGAACGTACAAACTCCGTACAGACAGCACCCGCAGTCAGGATCGAACCTGGGTCTCTGGTGCTGTAAGGCAGCAACTCTACCCCTGCGCCACCGTGCCGCCCCAGCTGGGAAACTCTGAGGACCACAGTGCCCTTTTGCCCAGCCGTGCGGCTAAACTCTGTGTTATCCACAAAGCTGTTCAGGGACATGTAAAGAGTTAACGTCAATCATCATCTGCACATTTGGGAAATGAAATCATTTTGTGTTTGTGAGGTTGATGAGATTTTCAAATGGGGCTGCTATAAACACAAGTGTCATCAATAGCGCCTTCCACTAATGGGAATCCAGCCACTCGGAAAATGTTGATGGCTTCTCTCGCCATCTCTCTATCTTTCTCCTTTTGGACCCTTGTAGAAATAAATGAACTCAGAGGGATGCCTAAACAGGGCATGTGTCTAGCAGCAATGATGTACTAACTGACTGTGACTAATATCGCCAGAGCTTGCCTGGGTGATTCCAATGCATATAAAGTTAAGCACCTTTGTCCCGTTCACAGCTGTCTACAAGGCTACAGCTGGAGACAGCCTGCCACTGACTCACATCTCTCTCAATCGCTGGAGAGGGACAACAGCAGCCTTTGCAAACACAGCCTTGATGTAATGATATAGGTAGCAGATCCACAGAGCGTGTGTCTCAAGTCCCTGCAGCTCAGACACGGCCTCCATCGGCAGAAGAATGGTCCCAACCTGAAACGTCACCCATTCTTTTTGTCAGCTACTCCATCCCAAAGTGAGTTAAGGGGCTGTCCCACTTGGGTGACCTAATTGGCGAGTTTAGAAGAGTTTAGGAGAGTTTGAAAAAATGACATGTTGAAGACCTCCTTCAACTATGTAGAAGACCTCCTTCGACCTCCTTCGACTATGATGAAGACTGGCTGCGACTAACTTCGGGAAAATTGGACACTGAATAGTGGAGAGTGAAGATGGCCTCCTTCGATCTCCCTTCGACCATGATGAAGACTATCTACAACTACCTTTGACTGCCCTTGATTACCTAGGACTAACATGCCGACCTACTACGACCTACTTCGACAGAACCCATGAGTAAAAAAAGTATAGATTTTTTCCATGGCGACCTTTCTTTACTCGCGGGCATTTTTCAGCATGTTGAAAAATACATTGTGACCTAGTTGAGGCCTTGAGTATGCGGAGACTACTCTCGAGCATGAAGGAGAGTTACAAAGACCTCCTACGACCTCGTGTCGACCATGCTGCGAGTATGAGTCGAGGGCAAACTCGCCAGAACTCGCGGATTAGGTCGCCCAAATGGGACAGCCCCTTAACTCCACCACTTTGTGTCTATCTTTGGTATAAACCGGCATCTGCAGTTCCTTGTTTCTACATTCAGTTTAATTTATTGTCACGTGTACCGAGGTACAGTGAAAAGCTTTTGTTGCGTGCTTATAGATCATAAGATGGCGGCGCGCACGACGCAGCGGCTCACGGCTCTCCGTCTCGGTGCTCTTTCTTGTTGTTCGTGTACGTTTTATTGTTCGTGTACGTCTTCACTATCGGTTCTGCGAACATCCGCTACACCCGCTACACCCGCCAGAACCTCATGGACATCGGTGACCAGCATCAGACATCTGTTTCGAGTGTCTTTCATCACACGCATAACACCCCAGACGACATAGCGAGACCAACGGGCTCCCCGTGGATTGTTGTCAGGTCTAGGAGGCGGCGCAGACGGAGGAGGGAGAGGAAGCAGAAGCGAGGCCGCAGGTCCGGTGTTTTGCTAAGGCTAAGAAAACAACCACACAAGCCACCTCTACCGAGCCTGTATCTCTCCAATGCCAGATCCCTGGTTCATAAAATGGATGTCCTGGAATTACAACTCGCTGGAAATCGATATGTTCGTGACTGCTGTGTTTTGATTATCACCGAAACCTGGCTTCACCCGGGGATACCTGATGCTAGCATGCAGCTAGCAGGACGCTTTCTGCTCCGCGGGGACAGGACTATGGACTCCGGTAAGAGCAGGGGAGGGGGCCTCTGTATCTACGTGCATGAGAACTGGTGCAACAACGGGACAATCTTAGACAAACATTGTTCCCCTGACCTCGAGTACATGTCTGTAAGATGCCGGCCTTTTTGTCATCCGAGAGAATTAACAGTAGTGATTGTCACGGCTGGGTATATTCCACCCGACGCCAATGTAAACACGGCGCTCTCTCTCCTGCTGAACACCATTAACGAACAGCAGCGGGCCCACCCCGAAGGTGTTCACATAATTGCAGGGGACTTTAACAAGGCCAACTTGAAGACTGTACTGCCGAAATTTTATCAACATGTCAAGTGTTCTACTAGAGGGGAGAACACGCTGGATCTTGTCTACACCAATATCAAGCATGCGTATAGAGCCATTCCCCTCCCCCAACTCGGCCAGTCAGATCATCTCTCCCTCCTGCTCTCCCCAACCTACACCCCCCTCAGACGCAGTGCCAGGCCCACCATAAAGTCTGTTACAACCTGGCCAAAAAATGCACTCTCCAAACTACAGGACTGCTTCATACAGACAAACTGGGACATATTCGAACACCAGGATCTGGAAACATTCACAGGAATGGTACTGGACTATATCAAGTTCTGCATCGGAAACGTGACTGTGGACAAAAACATTTGGGTTTTCCCAAACCAGAAACCCTGGATGTCCAGCCAGGTCCGCACACTCCTCAGAGCCCGCGATGCTGCCTTCAGGTCAGGTGACAGAGCTCTGTACAGGGCTGCTCGAGCCCATCTGAAAAGTGGAATTAAAAAAGCCAAGGTGAACCATAAGAGGAGCATAGAGTCCCACTTGTCCAGCAATAATACACGGGAGGTATGGCGGGGCATACAAGACATCACAAACTACAGAGGCTGTGCCACAACGACAGAAGACCTGAGTGCGCCGCTGGCAGAGAAGCTAAATTGCTTCTTTTCCCGCTTTGAAACATCACAACAGCAGCACCCATCTGCTACAGCCCTGCTCCCACCCTCACCTGGCTCCTGTACTACTCCACTCACTGTAAGGGAGCACGATGTCAGACGGGTGCTCCTGGCAGTGAACCCCATGAAGGCTGCCGGCCCAGATGGAGTACCTGGTAAGGTGCTCAAAGCGTGTGCCCACCAGCTCACCGTCATCTTCACCAGAATCTTCAATCTCTCCCTGGACCAGGCAGTTATCCCGTCCTGCCTAAAATCAGCCACAATCGTCCCAGTGCCGAAGAAGTCTCCCATCACCAGCCTAAATGATTACCGTCCCGTGGCCCTCACTCCGGTAATCACGAAGTGCTTCGAGAGATTGGTCCTCCAGCACATCAAGGACTATCTCCCTCCAGACTTCGACCCCCACCAATTCGCCTATCGCCCAAACAGATCCACAGAAGACGCCATCACCGTAGCTCTCCACTCTTTGCTGAGCCACCTGGAGCAGGGGCCGAGCTACGTCCGGATGCTCTTTGTGGATTACAGCTCAGCTTTCAATACTATCATTCCGGACATTCTCATCGACAAACTGGTCACTCTCGGCCTCCCCACTCTCACATGTGCCTGGATAAAGGACTTCCTCACCAACCGGCCCCAGACTGTAAGACTCGGCCCCCACGTCTCCTTCACTCGCATGTTGAGTACCGGCTCCCCACAGGGCTGTGTGCTAAGCCCCCTCCTATACTGTCTCTACACCCACGACTGTAGTCCGGCCCACAACAACAACCGCATCGTCAAGTTTGCTGACGACACTACAGTAGTTGGACTCATCTCAAGGGGAGACGAGGCAGCCTACAGAGAGGAAGTCCTGAAGTTGACAGCCTGGTGCTCAGAAAACAACCTGGCTCTGAACACCAAGAAAACAAAAGAGCTCATTGTCGACTTCAGGAGGCACAGCACCGACTTAGCCCCCCTATACATCAACGGCGAGTGTGTGCAGAGGGTCTACACCTTCCGGTTTCACGGCGTCCTCATCTCCGCTGACATCTCCTGGACAGACAACATCACAGCGGTCATCAAGACGGATCAGCAGCGGCTGCACTTCCTGAAGGTCCTCAGGAAGCACAACCTGGACTCCAAAATTGCTGCTGACCTTCTACCGCTCGTCCATTGAGAGCCTGCTGACATACTGCATTATAGCATGGTACGGCAGCTGCACCATGGCAGACAGGGAGAGGGTTCAGAGGGTAGTTAGGGCAGCACAGAAGATCATTGGCTGCCCTCTCACCTCCCTGATGGACATTTACACCTCCCGCTGCCTCAGCAGGGCGAAGAACATCATCAAGGACAGCTCCCATCCTGCATTTGGCCTGTTCGACCTGCTGCCCTCAGGGAGGCGCTATAGGTGCATCAGAACAAGGACAAACAGACTCAAGAACAGTTGCTTTCCAAAAGCCATAACCTCCCTGAACTCACACATGCACTGACTTCACAGCCTAACCCCTGGACTTCCATCTATCCACCTACTGTAATTTGTACTGTAACTGTAATTTTTTAAAATATGTGCAATAACCCATACTGTATATAGGAATCCTATTTATTCACTCTATTCATCCATTGTCTTTTTATAGATATGTATATAGCGCCGCAGAACTGTGCACCTTATCCCCCCCCCCCCCTCCCTTTGTTTTGTTTTTTGTTTTTTGCACTAATTACATGTCTGCACTGAGTAGGAGCTGCTTTTAATCTCATTGTACATGTGTATAGTGACAATAAAATGGCATTCTATTCTATTCTATTCTATTCTTATTCTCTTCCTGTCCATCCTGTTACAAATGTTGACCTCGCTGTCATCGTCCATCCTGAAAAGGACGCAATCTTCCGGCGACAATCAGCGGAAGCCATCACTTGTCGCAATAGATGATGGTGGTAGCAGAATTAGCTCAGGATACTTCCAGTTTTGCGTGCTAAACAGTCAGCAGAAAGACACTGCATGATTACAATCAAGCCATTTACGGTGTATGCACACATGGTCTGTAGGAATAGTGATTTAAGTGTGTGGAGCGATTGTGACATGAGTTTGTAGATCGGCATCTATGGCCAGCACACAAATTGTCACCTGGGTTGGTAGCCATCTTGGAAGCAGGAGCTGACGTTTCACCACCTCATCTCCCTCCCCCATGGAGTCTCCAGAGAGAAACTCCACTCTTTCCCTCCCATTTAACTCAATAAGAAGCTACAGCAATAAGATGTTGTCGGGACTTGAGGGCCTGAGCTGTAGGGTGAAGTTGACCTCCCTGGAATGCAAGAGGATGAGGGGTGATCCTATAGAGGCGTATAAGATCATGAGGGGAATAGATAAGGTCGATGCACTGTCTTTTACACTGACTATAGGAATGAAGAACCATGGACAGAGGTTTAAGGTAAAAGGGGAAAGGCTTATCAGGAAACTGAGAGGCAACGTTTTCACACAGAGGGCAATGGTTTATGGAATGAGCTGCCAGAGGAGGTTGTTGTGGCAGGTGCTATAACAACATGTAGAAGACGTTTGAACAGGTACATTGATAGGAAAGGTTTAGAGAGACATGGGCTAAATGTGGGTAGATGGGACCAGTGTACGTTGGGCCGAAAGGCCTGTTTCCATGCTGTCTGCCTCTATGACTCAAAACAAAAGTGTCAACAAAAACTCGCAGTTAATATTGATTAAAGCTGGAGGAGAAAACAATAAAACAATTATCCAAATCAACTGGTGTTTAATTTAGTTTAGTTTAGTTTAGAGGAGATACAGCGCGGAAACAGGCCCTTCAGCCCAATGAGTCTGCTCCAACCAGCGATCCCCGCACACTAGCACTATCCTACACACACAGGGACAATTTACAATTTTTACCGAAGCCAATTAACTTACAAACATGTATGTCTTTTGTGTGTGGGAGAAAACCGGAGCTCCTGGAAAAAACCCACGCGGTCATGGGGAGAACGTACAAACACCATACAGACAGCACCCGTAGTCGGGTTGGATCCCGGGTCGCTGGCGCTGTGAGGCAGCAACTCTCCCGCTGCGCCACCGTGCCGCCCATAAACATGTTACAACATGGGATTGTGTTTAGCGCAGTTTGCGGCTAAGACACAAGCGACACACAGCGCTGTGAGAGGAGAGAATGAGGCTTAGTTAGATGGGAGGTGAACTGCTGGCCTGGACCTGCACTTCTCATGTTTAGGAACAACAAGTTGGCTGAGGAGCCTGTTTTCATGCCTCTCTGTCTCTACAACAGGGAACTGTCAAATTAACACACCACACAGTGATGTTCAGGGGCGGTGAGGAGGTGAGCAAACAGAGACACCAATATGTCTACCACCGACCAATACACCAACTAACAACATGCCATTTCCTTTAGATTATGGGTGAAGTTGATTAGAGTCACAGCCACATAGTTTAGTTTAGTCTAGTTTGGACAGGTACATGGATAGGACAGGTTTGGAGGGATATGGACCAAGCACTGGCAGGTGGGACTGGTGTAGCTGGGACATGTTGGCCGATGTGGGCAAGTGAAGCAGAAGGGCCTGATTCCACGCTGGATCACTCTATGACTCTATGAATCTAGAGATACGGCACAGAAACAGGCCCTTCGGCCCACCGGGTCCGCACCAACTAGCGATCCCCGCACACTAACAGTATCCTACACATAAGGGACAATTTACAATTACCAAACTGAATTAACCTATAAACCTGTCTGTCTTTGGAGTGTGGGAGGAAACCGGGGCACCCGGGGAAAACTCACGAGATCATGGGGAAAACTCCACACAGATAGCACCCCTGGTCAAGATTGAACCCGGATCAGTAGTGGTGTGAGACAACACCTACGCCTCAGTGCCACACATAGAGAATGGACTGCCCGACTTGGATGAAAATCTCTTGATACCTGCTCATGGCTGGGTAATCCCCAATGTAATCAGCCAGTAAACTTAAACAGGAATCCCAGTTAGCTGTGAGTTACAATGTTGACAAGCCAGGAGACACGCTTTGATGCAGCACGGTGATGCAGCGGTAGAGTTGCTGACTTACAGCGCCAGAGACCCGGGCTTGATCCTGACTACGGGTGCTGTCTGTACGGAGTTTGTACGTTCCCCCCGTGACCTGCGTGGTTTTTCTTTGAGATCTTCAGTTTCATCCCACACTCCAAATACGTACAGGTTTGTAGGTTAATTGGCTTGGTATAAATGTAAATTGTCCCTCGTATTTGTTGGGTAGTGTTAGAATGCGGGGATTGCTGGTCGGTGTGGACTCGGTAGACCGAAGGACCTGTTTCCATACTGTATCTCTAAACTAAAATAAAACTAGGCAGTAGAATGCCATGGATAAGGAGACACTGAACTGTGGGTGTCTCTTGATAACAAAAGCAGTCATTAGAGACTGTGAATAATTTAATAAACTCACTGATGAGCCCTGAGAGAGCTGACCTTGGAATGAACTAAGGTGAAGTGGGATGTGCAGCACTGCCAGTTCTTATCACACACAGTCACAATGCAGAGTTTAACATCACTCATCTTTCCCATTACAGGGCATTGATGCTTTTATCTCAAAATGTCACATCATAACAGGCTGATTCACATTTTGCCAAAACCCTCATCGTGAGAAATTTGCATTTGACTTAATCGACAGAAACAAAATAAACCACTCGTCTGAACAAGTGAGAAATGATACATCATTCTAACCACGGTCAAAACTGCCCCCCAACCACCAACAAACCTGCCCCAACCACAACCACCTGCACCCACACCAAACAGAGTTTAAATTAGGAATATGTGACATGTCGGGTCAAGACTCTTCTTCAGACTGAGGGTCTCAGCCTGAAACGTCACCTATTCCCTTGCTCCAGAGCTGCTGCCTGACCTGTTGAGTTACTCTAGCATTTGTGTCTGTCTTCGGTGTAAACCAGCACCTGCAGTTCTTTCCTACATAGTATTTTAGTTTAGTTTAATTCAGAGATGAACATGACAAAAGGCCCTTCGGCCCACTGAGTCCATCGATCACCATTCACACTAGTTCCATGTTATCCCACGTTCTCATCCACTCCCTACACACTAGGGACAAATTACAGATGGCCAATTAAACTACAAAGCCAGGATGTGGGAGGAAACCAGAGCACCCGGAGGAACGCCACGTGGTCACATTCAGAGCGTGCAAACTACCCAGAGAAAGCACCTGAGGTCAGGGTCGCCCCGGGTCTCTGGTGCTGCCAGTGCCACCAGGTTTCTCCATCCTTTGGACAACCTCCAATACAGCCCATGCCACATTCACACAACGTCCTGCATCACCAACAAACAGAACAAGCAGTCGAAAGAAGGGTCTCGAGCTGAAACGTCACGCATTCCTTCCCTCCTGAGATGCCGCCTGTCCCGCTGAAAGTTACTCCAGCTTTCTGCGTCTATCTCCAATTTAAACAACCGTCTGCAGTTCTTTCCTACATATGATAAGGGAATAACGTTAAGTTAAGATAGAGCCAGCAAAGTCTGATCAAGGACAGCCAAGGGTCACCAATGAGGTAGATAGTAGTTCAGGCCCACTCTCTGTGTGACACTCTTCACTGACATCAATCTCCACTGACACTAATGTTGTTCTGGCCCCAGGGACAAGTGCCTCCATCATCCATACCTTCCCTGTCCCACTTCCAGTTGCCAGTACCTCTACACTGCTGCCAAAGCTGTCTCAAGAGCTTTGAACATAACTCTTGATGTGAGGCATACATCCTCCCTTAATGCCTGGATTTGAATTTCAAAGCAAAGACTGCATTATGGGCTCTGTAATGAGCTGTACACAAGTAATGCACTCGGCAGATGTGAGTGTTTGTTTTCAGTTGGCTGACATTTTAGAGCGTTTGGGCAAAATGGGATGTGGGCGCGATGCCCATGTTTATTAAAGTGGGGACTGAATATAGACGTCGCCAGATGATCAGGTTTTGTACTGTTCATTGCTGAATAATGATTGCCCTTGGATATTGGTCGTTTTCAGCGAGTACAATGGGAGCCTTTGAACCTAAATACAACCGTGGAAACTCTGCTATAGGATCTTTGGTGGAACCCTGCAGCACAAAAGGTGGCAATTTACCCAAAGCAGAGCTAAAGATGCTGCTCTCAATCCCAGCTCCTACCTCCATTATCCTTTCATGCGGTGAAATGACTTTCCTCAAACATCTTTAGTGTTAGGTAAACAAAAATGCTGGAGAAACTCAGCGGGTGCAGCAGCATCTATGGAGCAAAGGAGATAGGAAATAGGAAACCCTTCAGGGTTTCGGGCCGAAACGTTGCCTATCTCCTTCGCTCCATAGATGCTGCTGCACCCGCTGAGTTTCTCCAGCATTTTTGTGTACCTTCGATTTTCCAGCATCTGCAGTTCCTTCTTAAACATCTTTTAGTGTTAGTTTAGTTTAGAGATACAGCGCGGAAACAAGCCCTTTGGCCCACCGAGTCCGCGCCGACCAGCGATCCCCGCACACTAGTACTGTCCGACACACACACTAGCCACAATTCCTAATTCTACCGAAGCCAATTAACCGACAAACCTGTACGTCTTTAGAGTGTGGTAGGAAACCGGAGCACTCGGCGAAAACCTACATAGGTCACTGGGAGAACATACAAACTCCGTACAGACAGCACCCATGGTCAGGATCGAACCCGGGTCTCTGGTGCTGAAGCTCAACCGCTGCGCCACCGTGCCGCACTCTTCCACCAATTACACTAAACCCATTGACTGCTAGTGTTTGACTTCTCTGCTAAAACAAAAAACCATATCCTGTTACGTTTCCCAAGTCTCACAAATTCCTCGAGCGGTCGATTAAAGCTTCTCTCAGCTAACCTTGCTGCAAAGAAACATCTCGGCATAACTGGCCCTTCCTCATAACTGAAATACTCAACCTTGGCACCTCCTCTTATGATGTCATGCCCTCCCCCTTATGTGGTGAGCAGAATGTAGACCAGCTCAACAACAGGCCCTTCGGCCCACAATGTCCGTGCTGAACATGATGCCAAGACCATCTCATATCCACCTGCACACAATCCATATCCTTCCATTACCTACATATCCATGGGCCTATCCAAAGCCTCTTAAATGCCACTATCGTATCTGCCTCCACCACCAGCGCATGACAACACATTCCAGGCACTCACCAACCTTTGTGTAAAATAGCCGCCCGCTCCTTCAAGCTATGCCCCTGAACATCTTGCTGTGACCAAACTAGTGACTTATCTAACTCAAAGATGGCCTATCTGCTCCTATAGTTGATGCCTTGACAAATAAAGTTCATTATCTCACGTGCTCTCCTGACCATCTGATTGACTACAATGTCTAATATCACACCCGGGAACATGGATGGACAGTTTGTTGTGTTTTTATGGGATTAATGTCATCTTGGGGTTTGAAGTGACAAATGTCTGATTGAGTGGAGCATGAATGTTAACAGCCAGCCAAGGATCATCACACCCTGATCAAAGAACAAAACATGCAAAAAAATAAAATCACATCGCAGGGAGGGAATCATCAAGAAAATGTGTTCGCTACATCATCCTCCTCTTGAAACATCCTCATCAGTTCACACAAAAAATTGGAGTAACTCAGCCGGACAGGCAGCATCTCTGGAGTGAAGGAATGGGACCCTTCTTCAGTCTCGACCTGAAACGTCATCCATTCCTTCTCTCCAGAGATGCTGCCTGTCCTGCTGAGTTACTCCAGCTTTTTGTGTCTATCTTTGGTTTAAACCAACATCTGCAGTTCTTTCCCACACATCAAGAAAAGGTATCCTGTGCATCATGCTCCTTTCGAAACATTTTCATCAGTTCACCATGTTAAGACACAAAATATGTTAGACACAAAATAATCTGGTCACCTCTATGATTCTGATATCGATCAACTTTAGGGCGGCATAGTGGTGCTGCGGTAGAGTTGCTGCCTTACTGGAGACCCGGGTTCGATCCCGACTACGGATGCTGTCTGTATGGAGTTTGTACGTTCTCCCCGTGACCTGCGTGTGTTTTCTCCGAGATCTTTGGTTTCCTCCCAAACTCCAAAAACTTACAGGTATGTAGGTCAATAGGTTTGGTAAATGTAAAAATTGCCCTTTGTGTGTGTAGGATAGTGTTAATATGTGGGGATCGCTAGTCTATGCTGAATCAGTGGGCCGAAGGGCCTGTTTCCACGCTGTATCTCTAAACTAAACTATCATTCAGTTAAACACAAAAGCTGGAGTAACTCAGCAGGACAGGCAGCATCTCTGGAGAGAAGGAAAGAGTGACGTTTCGGGTCGAGACCCTTCTTCAGACTAGTGGGGAAAAGGGAAATGAGAGATATAGATGATGATGTAGAGAGATATAGAACAATGAAAGAAAGATATGCAAAAAAGTAACGAGGATAAACGATACAGGCCGTTGTTAGGTGTTTGTTGGGTAAAAACGAGAAGCCGGCGCGACTTGGGTGGGGGAGGGATAGAGGGAGAGGGAATGCCGGGGTTACTTGAAGTTAGAGAAATCAATATTCATACCACTGGGCAGTGGGCAGGTGCTATAGACCTGCACGGGAAGGTAGACGCTCCCGCCCCCACGAGTCTCGGGCAGATGGGGTTTGACAGTCCATCTAGGAAAGGGAAAACGCTGATTTAAAACCTCCACTGCCTTGTGGCCATATCCAGTCATGGAAAATGCTCCAGGAGTAAACCGGAGTAAAATCCGGAGTCGGAGCCCCTAAGGCAGTTCGTCGTCTACAAATTCGCTCTGGCAGCTCCTGCAACGGTGCTGGTGCCAAACTGTAACGGCCCTGCGACATGGAGAGGGGAGACGTGCTGCATGGGCAACAGACTGTCCTCCATATGACATTGCCCAGGCTTGCATCCGACTAGGATGCATCACTCATGGTCAGTCATGACCGAGGGGGGTCTTCTACTACCACTGGCTGTAAGCTGCCAAAGCGAAATATGAGATGCTGTTCCTCCAAATTGCGTTTAGCTTCACTCTGACAATGGAGGAGACCTAGGACGGAAAGGTCTGTGTGTAATGGGAAGGAAAATTAAAGTGTTTAGCAACCGGGAGATCTGGTAGAGTTCAGGTGGACTGAGCGAAGGTGTTCCACGAAATGATGTAGAAAAGTCCACATCTTGAACAACGGATACAGTAGATGAGGTTGGAGGGAGTGCAAGTGAACCTCTGCCTAGACATGGCATCGAAGGACGAGAAGCTGAAGCAAAGAAGTGGAAGCCAAATAACCGAATGGAAACGAAGCAGAAATGCCAACTAACCGAAAGGCTGCGTCGCCTACAAACCAATTAACTGAATGGCCACTCTGCTGAAAAGTCAAATAACGGACATGACGTCGCCAGGGGGGGGCTGGACTTGTCAGCGATTGGTCCAGACCCCCACGTCCATCACATCACTGGCCGGTGGAGACGGGAGGGTGGGGGTCATTTTCCCTCACAAGCCATAGGTGAATGGGCACATCCCTCGGGACAGCCCCCACTCTCCCTCCGCCTCGTCTCCCCCGTGCGGCCGCACTGTGACAGGTTGTGTGTCGGCAGTGCCGGGTGGAGCAGAGGTGTGGGACAGGCAGGTCCTTCCGCCCACTCAGAGTCACTGACCGCGTTGCACCGCCATTGGACCCTAACCCCCACACCAGGAGTGATTCACCCCCCCGCCCCCGACCCCTGGACCCCGACCCACACACACACACACGGAGTGATTCACCCCCTGACACCCACACTGGGTGATTCACCCCCAGCCCGGACGTCGGGACAGATTGCTCGGGGCATTGGCAGCCATAGTAAATCGCTTTTAAAACATGGGGGGACGCACAAATTCCCAGGCGGGCAGATGACAAGTGTGCATGACAATAAACAATTGTATCTCCTCCCACTCCCACCCCCCCCCCCCCCCCCCTTGACAACAGGAAGCACATTTTATTTATGACCATCTGGTTCCCTGCATAACGCACACAACAAGCTCCTAGGCACAAAACACCAGATAATCTGTAAACGGTTTTAACCGAAGATGGACACAAAATGCTGGAGTAACTCAGCGGAACAGGCAGCATCTCTGGAGAGAAGGAATGGGTGACGTTTCGGGTCGAGACCATTCTTCAGACCTGAAGACTGAGTCTGAAAGTTCTCGATCCGAAACAACACCCATTCCTTCTCTGCAGAGACGCTGCCTGTTCCGCTGAGTTACTCCAGCATTTTGTGTCTATCTTTGTTGTGACAGTTGTCTCATTTCATCGGCTTCATGTATTGCGCGCATGGAAGAGACGCTTTACATGCCGCTTGCATCTATTCATCCAAGTGGGTTCTTAATGAAATCTCACATCTTTGCGAGGGAGGGATGGATTAGATGTAACTACCGGCTGAAGCAAAGGCATAGTTAGGACAGGGAAATAATCCCACCACTTAATTAACCAGGTTCCTGAATGTAAGAATTATTTATACATGTAACATCTTTGTTTTTAAATCAATGTAACTGTTTTTTGATTTTTAATGCCGAGTTAAAACCCTATCCTGTGGGAAGGGCTTGCGGCAGCTGGTTTCATAGTGTCTTCATTGTTGGTAGGTGCTGTCCTTCCACATGGACCGCTTACAACTTGGTGCTCGGGTTCAGAGTGCCCAGTCACCTATGGCTTGTGTGGGAAAATGACCCCCACCCTCCCGTCTCCACCGGCCAGTGATGTGATGGACGCGGGGGTCTGGACCAATCGCTGACCAGTCCCACCCCCCCCCCCCCCCCCCCCATGGCAACGTCATGTCCGTTATTTGACTTCGGCTGAGCGGCCATTCGGTGAGTTGGCTTTTAGGTGACGCAGCCTTTCAGTTAGTTGGCGTTTCGGCTTTGTTTCCATTCGGTTATTTGGCTTCCACTTCTTCTCGTCCTTCTACACCACATCCGCACATGCTCTGCCCCATCTGAAATGACTGTCGGGGTCCCTGGACGGAGTCGAGGGAGGAGGTATAGTTAATTAGCTTGAACAATTCTCGAGAGAAACGGGTGTACACTGTGTAAAATAACTTGCAAAGCTTCAAGAAGACCGCAGGGGAGAGGGACAGGTAGAGAGCCTAAAAAATGCTCAAAGTCCTCTTCATGTGTTATAAACATTCTGTGCTTTAACAAAGGTTGAAACTGACTCTGACACTGCAGTTTACATTAGTCAGATTCTGTTCTCCATTGTCAAAGGACAAATGGCAATCGTAAAACAATAAAATAAGGTGGAAAGGGTAACAGGACATTTGCTGATCTGTAATGGGGTGCAATTGGGCTGGGTTTACTGATCGGTATTGTTCGGAAGAGCATTATTTATAATTTTATCAGATAATTCAGAAAAAGGAAAAATGCTTGTGCCTGCTACAGTAAACAACACATCAAAGTAAAATTCTGGAAATAAGGAGCAGATGAATCTTTGTTGGTTCAGCAATCGCCTAGATCGCTCCCAGTAATCACTGTATTTGATGCTCTTAAGTAAAGCCTTGATTGCCTGACCCAATCTTTGTGTTGCATTTAAAAAATGTCTTCAACAACACCACTTCCAGACTGCCGAGTGTGAGACACAGCATGGAACTGGATGGTACAGTTGTTGAGGTGTCTACCATCAAGTCACAGCCTTGGATGCAATGTTGCCCTGTCGTGATGAACGAGCCCCACTAGTCGCTGGATTCAGTTCAGATAGTTCCACCTATAGAGAGGTGCAGTTCCCCAAGCAGTATCTGTATCAACGTTCTCAATGGAAATCAAATCAAACCAAAACGTGTTGACTCTTGGAGAAGGAAGGAAAAATAAATATAGTGGACATACCTAGCAATGGAACATGTGAGAACTGTGTACTAAAAGATAGTTCTCTTTTACCATAAGAACGGAGAAATCTGATAGAGTTGCAAATGGATTTGATAGAAACGGCACCTGCCATTCAAAATGTTCCAAGAAACATAATTATGTTTGATATCTCCTTTTCACACCTTACTCTTCCATATTTCTATGTCTCCCTCTCTCCTGACTCTCAGTCTGAAGAAGCATCTCGACCCAAAACATCGCCCATCCCCTCCATCCAGAGATGTTGCCGGTCCCGCTGAGATACTCCAGCATTTTACCTCCATCTTTGGTGTAAACCGGCATCTGCAGATCCTTCCCACATAATCTTGTTTAACAGTCGGTGGCTGGTCCATGAAGTGAAGTAAGACTATAGTGTAGTGTGCTGCTTCATTAGACTGTGGACTGGTGTAATGAGTTTAAATAGATTGTCAGACTCAGGATAAGACTGAAGGCAGGAAGTATGGCAACAACTGGTCTATTTAATGAGCAGGGTCTATTTAAAAAGCACACTTTAGCACGTAGTTTAATGTTTAAATAGAATACTAGAGCAATGGTACAACTAGAAACTAGTCTATCGAGTGTTTTTAATCAGCGCACCACACCAGTCTAGTCTATTAAACACACTACACCAGTCCAATGGGTCAATGGTTCTTTATTGTCACCATACAGCACAGTGAAATACATTTGCCGCCGGGCCAGTCCTGGCTCCTTGTTCTCTGTGGTCCTTGGCTACCCTAGACTGGCCCGGCCTTGTTCCCGGTGGTCCTTGGCTACCCTAGACTGGCCCGGCCTTGTTCCCGGTGGTCCTTGGCTACCCTAGACTGGCCCGGCCTTGTTCCCGGTGGTCCTTGGCTACCCTAGACAGGCCCGGCCTTGTTCTCTGCGGTCACTTCTGCCGCCGGGCTCGTGCTTGTTCACTTCGGCCGCCGGCTCAGTTCACCCCGGCACTGCTCCTCACCATGGGTTGGGAGCTTCCCTACTGTCGTTGTCTACTGTGTATTTTACTTCGGAGTCACGTGAGTGACTACGTGAAGAACCCGCCAGGACGCATGCGTGTCATATCGCTTGACGCATTGTGAAACGACAGGCGGGGTGGAGTGTTCCCCCGCAGCAGTAATTTTGAAACCGAGACCGACAGGTAAGTGAATTACTCTGCGGTCGTTTTTTGTTTCCCGTGCAGTTTTTTACGGGGGGGAAACTGGACAAATATAGAGTCCACAAGGGCTGCGTCTAAGCTGGCTGGGGAGGACCGCGGAGTTGCGGGCAGCCAGCAGCAGCTGAAGGCACCAGCATCACCATGAGTGGGATCAGCTGTGCCCGACTTAGCACCCGCGCCGGCCAGATCAACACCACGGCCGGGCGGGAAGCCTATACAGAACAGAGCCGTTGACTCTGACAAGTCGAAACGGCAGGCGGGGGGAGCGTTCCCCCGCAGCGGCAAGTTTAAAACCGAGACCGACAGGTAAGGGAATTACTCTGCGGTCGTTTTTTGTTTCCCGTGCTGTTTTTCACAGGGGAAACTATAGACGAGTCCACAAGGGCTGCACTGGCTGGAAAGAACCGCGGAGTTGCGGGCAGCTAGCAGCGGCTGACGGCACCAGATCACCGTTAGTGGGATCAGCTGTGCCCGACTTGGCCCCCGCGCCGGCCAGAACAACACCGCGGCCGGGCGGGAAGGCAAAACGGAAAACTAACAGAGCCGTTGACTCTGATGAGTCCGACTTTGAGGAGATGCCGCGAGCGGCCAGCGACCGTGTGCGCTGGAGCCGAATGGAGCGGCTTATGGAGCAGATGCTCCAACGTGACAGACTCCGGGAGATGGAGTCTAGTCACCATGGGTTATACAAAACACCCACAGCAGCACCTTACGTAGGGCTGCACAGTGCATCTCCCTCGTCAGAGGGGAGTACTGGGGGTCAATTCTGGGCTGACCCTGAAGGGGGGTTTGCTGAACAAACAACAAGTGTGCAGGGGGTGCAGGAAGGAGAAAACCTACTGGACATGGTGTCCAATTACATACAGCCAGATCAGACTGGAAAAAATCTAGAACAAAAACTAGCATCCAGCATTGATTTCCTATCATTCAAGCAACTACAGGAACAGGCTGTGATGGACACCACTGCCAAATATTTGGCACCAGGAAATTGTGTATCCCTGAATGTTCCAGTGGTGAACAATTGTATTTGGAAACACGTCGGAGCAGGAGTTAGAAGCCTGGATGTAAAACTCCAGAAAGTACTACAATTACTAAAAGCAGGGATCACAGCATTCGCTCGCACAGTGGATGAGAAAGAAATGTCGCAAGAACAACAGGATGCACTGGCACTCTTCTGCAATATGCAGTATGTGATCAATAGTATCAGAAAGAATGCCATCCGACCTGCCTTAAATCCAAAGTTTGCAGGCCTGTGCAAACCTAGAGACACAAAGCCACCAATATTATTATTTGGGGGCAACCTGTCCAAACAGGTTAAGGAGCTCGATGAGGAGGCAAAAACCCTGGGGCTTATAAAGGCGACAACAGGAAGGACCTCCTTCACTCAAAGACAGCACCCTTACGCACCCACCAGCAGAGCAAGACAATCAGAAGCTGGTGAAAGCTCAAAGGCCGGACATACAGGACAGCGGTCTTTTTTAGGCCATGGCCCAGACCGGCCTTCGTGGAAAATGCGCAAACCCCAAACCCAAACCCAGACACCGGCGCCTCAACCTCCTCGAAGACTACACAGGAAGAAGTAAACTTTCCACTGGTAACCATGGAGGTAGGTGGGTCTGGTCCCTTACAAATTATAGGAAGTGTGGATAATACACATATCGGTGGGAGATTACATTTCTTTTGGGAGGCATGGAGTGCATTAACAACAGACACTTATATCCTAAACAGTATCCAGGGATATACCATTGAATTTGTGCACAAATATAGCCCCCCAGTTCAGCATGTACCGAACCGAACGTTCGTACTTTCACGAAAAGAAAAATTGGAAGCACATGCTGAACTGGTGAGACTCCACGCTAAAGGGGTTATTGAAAAAACCCAACACGATTCTCTGAAATTTGTGTCTAATATCTTTACCAAAAACAAAAAAGATGGTGGTTGTCGCATCATCATAGATTTGAACAAATTGAATACATTTGTGCAGTATATTCATTTCAAAATGGAAACCTTTGTTACTGCCAAATAATTGATTTCCACAGGCTACTTCATGGCTAGCATCGACCTAAAAGATGCTTACTATTCAATGCCTATACGGACTGATCCCAGACGTTATTTAAAATTCAACTGGATGGGGCAGCACTGGCAGTATAGAGCTCTACCCATGATTTAACATCAGCCCCCAGGCTGTTTACCAAAATTTTGAAACCAGCCCTAACGTTTCTTCGGAAACAAAAACATATGGTCATGGCCTACCTGGATGATATTTTAATTGTGGGCAAAACTTTGGAATTAGCTAAACTAGCTGTATCAGCCACCAAACAATTGTTTGAGAAACTGGGGTTTATCATCCATCCAGTTAAATCTAAACTAACACCTTCCACCATAATGGATTATTTGGGGTTCACAATTGACTCAGTTCACGTCGGTGACTTTACCAAAGGACAAGGCTACAGTCTTAACTGAGGCCTGCAACAACCTCATTGACATCAGTGAACCATCTATTAGATTGGTAGCAAGGGTAATTGGCAAAATAGTGGTTGCTTTTCCAGCCACACAATTTGGACCTTTGTATTACCAAAATTTACAAAGGGCAAAAATACAAGCACTCAAAATTAATGCTGGTCATTTCGACAGACCAATGAAGCTACCAATCAAAGCAATTATGGAATTAAAATGGTGGAGGGATAACATTCGGCATTGTTCCAGCCCTATCATTGTCAGCAACCCCTCAGTGGTGCTACAAACTGATGCCAGTGCACTTGGTTGGGGTGCTACCAACTCCATCTCTAGCTGTGATGTAGGTAGATGGAATGCACAGGAGGCATCATTACTTCAGACACTTGGCATAAACTACCTGGAAATGTTGGGTGCGTTCTATGGCTTAAAATCATACTGTTCTGGAATGCATCACCAGCATGTTAGACTACAGATTGACAATACCACCGTGGTGGCATATATTAACCATATGGGTGGAATCAAATCGACACCATGTGATTCTCGACATGGTCTTAGAAGTGTCACTGTCCTGAAACGACCAAAAAACAATATCTGGTATACATCAGGAAATGGGAGATATATTGTTTCAAAAACAACATCACTTACAACACGATGAACATAACGTCTGTTCTGGAATTCCTGGCAGGCCTTCATTATGATGAGGGGCTCAGTTATCGTGCCATTAACTGCGCCAGAAGTGCCCTTTCAGCATATCTGTAGTGAGGATCAGAGCGTTATTCTGTTGGGACTCACCCCCTGGTAATCAAACTTATAAGGGGAATTTTTAATACCAATCCCCCAAGAACCAGGTACTCTCATATATGGGATGTGAGTATTGTCCTAACGTTGCTAAGGAACTGGTCTTCAGCAACAGCTCTGTCCCTGCAAAAACTGACGCATAAAACAGTAATGCTGATGGCTTTGGTATCAGCACAAAGGGTACAGTCTTTACATAAGTTAAGGCTGGACGATATGACTTCTTCAACAAGAAATATAATTTTTCATATTCACAAATTAGTCAGAACAGACCGGGATCATCAGGCCTCAAAATAGAATTTAGGGCTTACCCTATAGATGATCGTCTCTGTATAATAAGACATTTATTGTTATACATAGAGAACACCAAAAATATTAGAGGCAATGAGATGGCACTACTAATCAGCCACAAACAACCCCACAAAAAAGTGTCGGTTCAAACTATTTCCAGATGGCTGAAACAGGTTTTAACAACAGCTGGGGTGGATACTAACATATTCAAATCATTCCACCAAGGCTGCAGCTACATCGGCAGCTATGGAATTGAGCGTACCGATGGACCAAATCCTGGAGACAGCAGGATGGTCTAGTGAAAAAACGTTCCAACAATTCTACTATAAACCAGTGGTTAAACCTGGAACTTTTGCAGAAACAATTTTAAGTTCTGTATTATGATTTCACCCCATGAAATAGGGGCTATAATTTGTTGTTAATAAATTTATCATGGGTTTTCAATGTCGGATTCATGTTTAAATATGTTAACACAATTCCTCCCTTAGTCAATTAAGGCAGATGTGATGCATGGACTCGTTTCCATGGCATGAAATCACAGAGCTTTGATATCTTCACGTAGTCACTCACGTGACTCCGAAGTAAAATAGTAAGATTAAACGAGAACTTACCAGTTCGAAGTTTGATCATCATTTTATGAGGAGTAATGTTGAGGGATTACGTGCCCTCCGCTCCCACCCTTGATCATAAAGTTCAACTGGTATCCTCTTCTCTAATCTTACTATGTTCAGTCATTACTGTTATCTGTGATTTCACACCGCTGCTTTGAAGAATGACACGCATGCGTCCTGGCGGGTTCTTCACGTAATCCCTCAATGTTACTCCTCATAAAATAATGATCAAACTTCGAACTGGTAAGTTCTCGTTTAATCTTACTATTAAACAACATCCTCCACCAGGCTAAAGTCTATTTAAACACACAACACCAGTCTGAAGAAGGATCTCAACCCGAAACATCACCCAATCTGTCTCTACAGAGATGCTGCTTGTCCCGCTGAGTTACTCCAGGTTTTTGTGTCTGTCGTCGGTTTAAACCAGTATCTGCAGTTCCTTCCTACAAACCAATCTACAATCTGTTTAAACACACAACACCAGTCTACAGTATTAAACACCACACTACACCAGTCTCATCATCATCGGCGGTCACTTGAAATGAGTATGACTGTCCTCTCCTCTCCATAGGGTCGTCTACTTGTGGGTCTGGAGATGTCTGTAGAGGCCGATCTGCGATCCACACACCTTGGTGCAACGTGGGCAGTGGAGACTGGCGGTGGTTGGTAGTCGTCGAGCCCCCTTCTCTCTCTCTCTCTCCTTACGGTGCTGTCGCTTTGTCTCTGCGACACGGCGTAGTTCCATTTCGCGAATTGCAGCTCCTTCCTGACGGATTTCCTCCAGGATTGCCTGTCCAATGCAATGTGCTCCCAGTTGCTCGATGTGATGTGGAATTTCCTCAGAATGTTCTTGATGTTGTCCTTGAAGCGTTTCTTTGGCCCACTGGGGGCTCGCCGACCTTCCTTCAATTGAGAGTACAGGATGTGTTCAGGGAGACGTGTGTTGGACATGCAGATGACATGGCCAGTCCATCGAAGTTGGTGCTGCATTATTGTGGTGGTGATGCTGGTCATGTTGGCTTCCAACAAAACGCTGATGTTGGTGCGTTTGTCCTCCCAGCTGATCTTCAGAATCTTTCATAAGGATCTTTGATGGTATTGTTCCAGGGCTCTCAGGTGCCTGCTGTAGGTGGTCCATGACTCAGCTCCATACAACAGGGTGGGGAGGACAATGGCTCTGTAGACCAGCAGTTTTGTTTGAGCCTTTAGGTCTCAGACTACAGTATTACACAACACACTACACCAGTCTACAGTCTATTTAAATGCTGCATTGCAACAGCCAAATTTATGGAGTCAATTTTTAAATCATTGCTGCTGAACTACTGTAGATGAAACCTAACCAACCTACAGGGACACCACTGAATTAAATCAAGGTGATCATAAAATAGTGACTGGAGAAGAGTTACATACAAATCATGGACATTAAATCAATCCTTGTCACTTTGTGGCAGTGTGATTACTAGGTTCCATAAACAGAAGAATTAGCCAGTCATTTCCATGCTGGCTGGAAATATTGCAGACAATTCTGTTGACAACAGCGGGTGAAGCGGTTAGTGACAAAAATAGAAAGTTGAGGTTGTAGCTGTGGCTGTACTATGAGTAGGGAGGTGTCCACATCAGTTGTCTGTCTGTCTGTCTGTCTGTCTGTCTGTCTGTCTGTCTGTCTGTCTGTCTGTCTGTCTGTCTGTCTGTCTGTCTGTCTGTCTGTCTGCTGTGGCCACTCTCAATCTTTCCCTTCTCGATGGAACATTGAACTCCATTTGGATGCTTTTCACAAAGTGCTGGAGTAACTCAGCGGAACAGGCAGCATCTCTGGAGAGAAGGAATGGGTGATATTTCGGGTCAGACCCTTCAGACAGATTCTCGAAGCATTGTGGCTGATGTGAAGGGAAGGAGATGGTTTAAGATTAACAATTAACCCTCTCCTCTCTTTCTTGTTGGTACATAATTAATTGGGGCGGCATGCGCCGGACACCCAGGTTCAATCCTGACTACGGGTGTTGTCTGTAAGGAATTTGTGCATTCTCCCTTTGACCTGCGTGGATTTTCTCCGAGATCTCAGTTTCCTCCCACACTCCAAAGACGTACAGGTTGGTAGGTTAATTGGCTTGGTATGAATGTAAATTGTCTCTAGTGTGTGTGGGATAGCGTTAATGTGCGGGGATCGCTGGTCGGCGCAGACTCGGTGGGCCGAAGGGCCTGTTTCCGCGCTGTATCTCGAAACTAAACTAAACTAAACTGTGGCTGGGAGAGTCAGAGATTATGTTTACAACAGTCCTGTCCCAACTCAGCCTACTTCTTCCAATGCTTAGTTTAGTTTAGAGATACAGTGCAGAAACAGGCATTTCAGAAATGAACACAGTCACCAACATCTTCTACAATTGTAAGGTAACTGCAGTAATTTAGATGCTCAGTACCCTGACTGATGAAGGCCAATCTACCTGCCTGTGACGCTACATGAAAGGAACTATGATACCTGCACTCCTAGATCCCTCTGCACCATATCACATTCCAGAGCCCTACCATTCACTGCGATAGTCTTCCCCTGGATAAACTTTGCAAAATACAACACCTTGCACTTTAGTTCAGTTTAGTTCAAAGATACAGCACGGGAACAGGCCCTTCAGACCACGGAAGTCCACGCCGACCAGCGATCCCCGCGCATCAACACTATCCTACACACATAACTTACACACACACAAGCCAATTAACCTACAAACCCATACGTCTTTGGAGTGTGGGAGGAAACAGAAGATCTCGGAGAAAACCCACGCTGTCATGGGGAGAATGTACAAACTCCATACAGACAGCACCCGTGGTCGGGATTGAACCCGGGTCTCCGGCGCTGCAAGCGCTGTAAGGCAGCAACTCTACCGCTGCGCACCATGGCACTTATCTGCATTAAACTCCATCAACATTCCTCAGCCCACTTGCTCAATGGATTAAAATCCTGATGTAGACACAAAATGCTGGAGTAACTCAATGGGACAGGCAGCATCCCTGGAGAGAAAGAATAGATGACTCGAAACGTCATCCATTCCTTCTCTCCAGAGATGCTGCCTGTCCCACTGGGTTACTCCAGCATTTTGTGTCCATCTTCGGTTTAAACTAACATCTGCAGTTCCTTCCTACACATAAGATCCTGATGTAACCGATAACCATGTTTGCTATCTGCAACACCACCCACTTTAGTGTCATTTGCAAAGTGGATCCATGTCACACACAACACATCAATCTTCAATGGGTTGTTATGTCTACTGTTGTTCACACAGATTGAGACAGACACTGCCTTCTTTACTTAATATAATTTGCGGAATCTGTCCTAGATTGACATTCCAGTGTCATGTGGGGATATCAAGGCAGACACAGCACCTCGCACTGAAATAACATAATTCACAACAAACTCGCCTCTACGCACATAGACTTCAAAACAATTCTGTTCAATGTTATTTTACTCAATTCAGTAGGTTCTGTTTTTTTTAAATAAAATGTTATTGGAACTGCAGGACAAGTAATTTAGGATGGAGATGAGGAGAAATGCCTTTTCTCAGAGGGTGGCGATACCTGTAGATTTTGCTCTCTCTGAAGTTGTGGACGGTCATTGATATATTTCAGAAGGAGATTGATATAATTCTAGACCCAAAAGTCAACAGGGATGAAGTACAGAGACAGAATCTTGTACTGCGGTGGTTTCATCGGCCAAGTTTCCCCTGAAAGGCAGAGGTGTATAAAATCATGAGTGGAATAGATCGAGTAGGGGAATCGAGAAGCAGAGGACATAGTTTTAAGGTGAGGGGCAAAAGATTTAATAAGAATCTGAGGCGTAGCTTTTTCACACAAAGGGTGGTCGGTGTATGAAACGATCTGCCAGAGGAGGTAGTTGAGGCTGGGACTATCCCAACATTGAAGAAACATTTAGACAGGCACATGGATAGGACAGGTTTGGAAGGGTATGGGCCAAGCACAGGCAGGTCTTCTTCTTTCGTGTGGCATGCACAGCTTAAAGTTGTAGGACAACTACAGGCAGGTGATACTAGTGTAGATGGGACATGTTGGCAAGTTGGGCCAAAGGGCCCAACAATGTAAGACTCCATAACCCTATGACTCTGTAACATCATTCAAAGGGCCGAATGGCCTGCTCCCTCTGCTTCAGTGTAATCCACGGCATTTTGTTCATTCCAAAGCAGAAATCTTCAGTCAGTTGCTGACGTTGGGAGTCGATGTGTAAAATTAACACTGTTCCATGTACTCTGTTCTGAGGAGCTTCTGAATAATGGCTGCATCAGAAGCCCGCCTTCATTCAGCTAATGGCTCGGCTGCACCGACGTCAGGAGAAGTCAAGCTACGCTCATTGGCGTCAAGCCACTGTCGCCGAAAAGTTTTGACCATTTCAAAATCCAGCGGCGACCAGAAAAACGCTACGATTCTTTAGGCGACTGAGGGGACGACTCACAACCATACAGGCGACACCCCAGCGACCTTGTGGCGACAGCCTAATCGCTTGTAGTTGCCTAAAAATCGCCTAAGTGGGACAGGGGCATTACACTATCCTACACCCATTAGGGACAATTTAAAATGTTACCAGGCCAATTAGGATTCATCAGGATTTCTCCAGTTTCAGGAAAATACCAACAACATCCCCCCTTTACCCCCCTTTACCCCCCTCTCCTCCCTGTGCTCCACCTGCATGTGCACCCATTCTTCCACTATCCCACTCCACTTTCACCTTCCCCTTTCACCTTCGACCCACATCCCTTCCTCCCGCTTCACAATCTCACTTCTTCTTTCATTATCAACCTTTTGTCTTTTTCCCTTTTCTGGTTCTAATCCCCCATCTCCTGCATCCACTGTGGGCATTCATGTATACCACTCATTAACATCTTCCCCAGCCAACAATGGGCTATTATGGACTCCATCCTTCCTGAGGTCAGCTGCTGCCGGCCCTATGTTGTTCTGGCCTTCTCCATCAGTCTGACAAAGGATTCTGATCCGAAATGTCACCTGTTCCTTTTCTCCAGGGATGCTGCCTGACCCACTGAGTTACTCCATCAGTCTGTGTCCATCTGCCTATTACTTGCCAGGGTTTGTTCTGCCCCCATCTATTTTCCAGCTATCATTCCCTCTCACTGGTATCAGTCCAAAGAAGAGTTTCCACCCAGAATGTCACCTGGCCATGTTC
Organism: Amblyraja radiata; assembly: GCF_010909765.2. Taxonomy (NCBI): domain Eukaryota; kingdom Metazoa; phylum Chordata; class Chondrichthyes; order Rajiformes; family Rajidae; genus Amblyraja; species Amblyraja radiata. The sequence continues at coordinate 2,441,306 of NC_045989.1, forward strand.
TCCAGAGATGCTGCCTGTCCCACTGAGCTACTCCAGCACTTTGTGTGTGTTTTTGTGGATCAGGCCATTGGGATTGAGTGAAGACTCCTTCATAGGTTGTATAGTGACATAGGCTTGCTGATGAGGAGTAAATCTTCCCCACTATATCAATGTGCCACAATGCAATCCCCAGTATCTGGCACTTCCAGAGCCATGCCAGATATCATGTTCCATACAGAACCACAGCTCCCTCAGGGCAGAGGGTGGTGAATCTGTGGAATTCTTTGCCACAGAAGGCTGTGGAGGCCAGATCCGTGGATAGTTTTAAGGCAGACATAGATAGATTCTTGATTAGTACGGGTGTCTGAGGTTATGGGGTGAAGGCAGGAGAATGGGGTTAGGAGGGAAAGATAGATCAGTCATGATTGAATGGTGGAGTAGACTTGCTGGGCCCAATGGCCCGATTCTACTATTCTTATGACCTTATGACCTCAGCACGAGGCTCCCAACAACCACTAACCTCTGACATGGAGTGCTTGCATTAGCACCAACTGGTTCAGTGTCCTGGGGTGACTGCACGAAACCACCCAAAGAATGGTGGAGCAGCGGTGAAGTTGCTGCCTTACAGCGCCAGAGACCCGGATTCTATCCTGACTACGGGTGCTGTCCGTACGGTGTTTGTACGTGTGACTGCAAGGGTTTTCACCGGGTGATCCAGTTTCCTCCCACACTACATAGACGTGCAGGTTTGTAGGTTAATTGATTTTGCTAAAAAACTGTAAATTGTCGCTAGTGTGTGTAGGATAGTGGCGGTGGATGGGGTGATCGCTGGTCAGCACGGGCTCGGTGGGCTGAAGGGTCAGTTACTCTGCTGTATCTCTCGTTGAAATCTCAAGTCATATGAGGAAAGATTGAAAAGACTAGGCTTGTATTCACTGGAGTTTAGAAGGATGAGGGGGTACTTATAGAAACATACAAAATTATAAAAGGACTGGACAAGCGAGATGCAGGAAAAATGTTCCCAATGTTGGGCGGGTCCAGAACCAGGGGCCACAGTCTTAGAATAAAGGGGAAGCCATTTAAAACTGAGGTGAGAATAAACTTTTTCACCCAGAGAGCTGTGAATTTATGGAATTCCCTGCCACAGAGGGCAGTGGAGGCCAAATCACTGGATGGATTTAAGAGAGAGTTAGATGAAGCTCTAGGGGCTAGTGGTATCAAGGGATATGGGGAGAAGGCAGGCACGGGTTATTGATTGGGGACGATCAGCCATGATCACAATGAATGGCGGTGCTGGTTCGAATGGCCTCCTCCTGCACCTATTTTCTATGTTTCTATGAAAGACTAATTTGGAAAAGTTTGTTTTTTCACTTAGAATTGTAATGATGTGGCTGCTGGAGGGGTGGCTCGAGATTGACTGACGCTTTCAAACAGTAAGTGGGTTTTTACCTGCGAATAATAAACAATGCAGGACTGAAAGAAGAAAATGAGAAGACTTGGTCAAAGGGTCAACCTGTGAACAAGGCGTCAGTGGCCACCAGCTCAGTGAAGCTCTACAAGAGCTTCAATCATTCAGGACAACCGCTGGAGCTGTCTCAACCCGAAACATCACCTCTTCCTTTTGTCCAGAGATGCTGCCTGACCCGCTGAGTTACTCCAGCTTCTTGTGTCTAACTGCAGTTAGTTACAGCTTTAGTTGTAGTTTTAGGTTTAGTTTTGGAGATACAGCATGGTAACAGACGCTTCGGCCCACCGAGTCCGCACCGACCAGCGATCCCCGCACATTAACGCTACCCTACACACACTGGGGACAAATTTACATTTATACCAAGCCAATTTACCTACAAACCTGTACGTCTTTGGAGTGTGGGAGGCAACCGAAAATCTTGGCAAAAACCCATGCAGGTCACGAGGAGAACGTACAAACTCCGTACAGACAGCACCCGTAGCCAGAATTGACCGCTGGTCTCTGGCGCTATACAGCAGCAACTCTCCCGCTGCGCCACCGTGCCTTCCAACATGGGCCCATTTCTGATGCTTTTATGTTTACTTTAGACATACAGCATGCAAACAGGCCCTTCGGCCCACAGAGTTCATGCCGACCATCGATCACCCATTCACACAAGTTCCATGTTACCCCACTTCCCCTTCAGCCCCCTGCACAATAGGGGTGATTTACAGAGGGACAATTAATCTACAAATCCGCACGTCTTCGGGATGTGGGAGGAAACCGGAGTATCTGGAGAAGACCCACGTGGTCACAGAGAGGGTCTATAAACTCCACACAGACAACACCCATGGTCAGGATTGAACCCTGGTCTCTGGTACAGTGATGCGACAGCTCTACCAGTTATTGACCATCTGCGGTTGAAAAACCTGTTTAAAGCTGACTTGGTTCTTACCCACTCCAACGCCACATATTTGGCATCAGGAACCTGTGACCTACTCTGTTCTTCACAGAAAGGTTTCCCACGCCTGGCAACAATCTGGACAAAGCTTCATGAGGAAGTAAGCGGTGAAGGTTTCGATTCCTAACATCACGTGGGATTATAATCCTGCTCACCACCCACTTTAGTTTAGTTTAGTTTAGAGATACAGCGCAGAAACAGGCCCTTCGGCCCACCGAATCGATGCCGACCAGCAATCCCCATACATTAACACTATCCTACACACACTAGGGACAATTTATACTTATACTAAGCCAATTAAACTACAAACCTGTACGTCTTTTGAGTGTGGGAGGAAACCGGGGATCCTGGAGAAAGCCCACGCAGTCACGGGGAGAATGTACAAACTCCGTACAGACAGCACCCGTAGTTAGGATCAAACCCGGGTCTCTGGCGCTGTGAGGCAGCAACTCTACCGCTGCGCCACCGTGCGACCTTCAAAAAATTCTAATCTGATTCCAGCTTTCATTCCGCCAAACATCAGCAATTCAAAAGACTTAGGAAATGTTGAGAGTACGGTAGGTTCCGCAGTTGTTGCCTGCCTTGCTTGTACTCTTCAGCATGTCAGTAGTAACAGCACTGAACACTCACTGAGGTGTGGGCCCTGTAAACACCATTTAAAATCCATCAACATCGCCAGCGGCCTGTCAGCCATTTCAAATAAACTTTATGACTTCACTGATAAACATGAAACCAGAAACAGCAAATGTTTCAACAAAGAAAGGACAATATCTCTCTGTCAGTCATTTTAATGCTCACATCAATTTTGCAATAATAACATCCTAAATTGAGCTTGAACAAATAACTACTATCTTGTTACGTGGGTGATGGAGAGTTACAGAGTAATGTTAGTAATTAACACAACCTCATTTGAAGAGAAGCTTCTATTTCATTGTCAGACTCAAGATTTAAGCAGGAGCAAAAAGCTCATGATTTTTTTTTAGTTTTAAGCTGCTGTGATCTTCACGTAATTGTGGAGGAGAGATGTGAGAATGAATCACAGATGACACCACATGCCAGACACCACTCACTGCTGGGCAGTTCAGAGACCTAAGCGACCTCACACTGGCCATAGAAAGGAAGATGCTCACTCTTTAACTGTGGTCAATGGTATCGTAGACAGCCACAACAAGCTGGAGTAACTCAGCGGGACAGGCAGCATGTCTGGAGAAAAGGAATAGATGTCATTTCAGGTCGACACCCTTCTTCAGACTTAGGGGAAAGGGAAACAAGAGATGTAGACGATGATTGTAGAGAGATGTGGAACTAATGAATAACCATATAACAATTACAGCACGGAAACAGGCCATCTCGGCCCTTCTAGTCCGTGCCGTACACTTACTCTCACCTAGTCTCATCTACCTGCACTCAGCCCATAACCCTCCATTCCTTTCCTGTCCATATACCTATCTAATTAATTTTTAAATGAAAGATATGCAAAGAGTAATGATGATCAAGGAAAGGTGGAGCCCACAATGGTCCATTGTTGGCTGTGGGGTGGGTGATAACGAGTTATACAGACAGTGAAACTCGACAGGATGACAATGAACCTAGTACAATGACTAGGGTGGGGGAGGGACGGAGAGAGAGGGGATGCAAAGGTTACTGGAAGTTAAGGGGCTGTCCCACTGTGGCAACATAATTGGCGAGTTTAGGAGAGTTTGAAAAAGTTGAAGACCTCATTTGACTATGTAGAAGACTAACCGACTAACTTTGGAAAAATTGGACACTGAATAGTGGAGATTGAAGACGACCTCCTTCGATCTCTTTCGACCTCCCTTCGACTATGTTGAAGACTATCTACGACTACCTTCGACTACCCTCGATTACCTACGACTAACATGCCGACCTACTTTGACCTACCTCGACTAAACCTACGGGTAAAAAAAGTATTGATTTTTTCCATGGCGACCTTTTTTTACTCACGGGCATTTTTCAGCATGTTGAAAAATACGCCGTTACCTAGCTGAGGCCTCGAGTACACGGGGACTACTCTCGAGCATGAAGGAGAGTAACAAGGAGAGTTACAAGTTCCTAGAACCTCGTGTCGACCATGCTGCGAGTATGTCGAGGGAAAACTCATCTGAACTCGCGGATTAGGTCGCCGCAGTGGGACAGCCCTCTAACGATATTAAACTGTGGTCTCACTGTTCACGTGTCACTCTTGTTATCACGCTTGGTTTTCCACTCTAAAATCAGGAAAATATGAATCAAAGCGTGAATGTTTTTGCATCCACACTATAGTTGCTCCGTTACTACCATTTAGCTGCTGGGACCAAAGCTGTGGATTCTCTCCGTACAACTCTGCCTTACTGTGTCGGAAGGAACTGCAGATGCTGGTTTACACCAGTGAAAGACACAAAATGCTGGAGTAACTCAGTGGGACAGGCAGCATATCTGCATAGAGGGAATGGGTGACATTTTGGGTCGAGACCCTTCTTCAAACTGCCTTCGTCTCGACCCGAAACGTCACCCATTCCTTCGCTCCAGAAATGCCGCCTGTCCCGCTGAGTTAAGAAGAAGGGTCTTGACCCGAAGCGTCACCTATACCTTTCTCCAGAGATGCTTTCTGACCCGCTGAGTTACTCCAGCTTTTTATGTCTACATGCAGTAAAGTTTAGGAATTTCTCCCGATTCTGACAAGATCCCGAATATCCCACATACACTTCACAGCGAATTCCACGAATTTAATCACACACGTTGACTGTATCTGTCTTCCTTCAGTCCGTATCTATGCAGCATTGTACGATCCACTTTTACTGCAAAGTTTCCCAAACCTCCAGAGTACCATTTACAGATATGATCTAAACCAAGCATATGTATGTATATATTTAAGAAGGAACTGCAGATGCTGGAAAATCGAAGGTAGACAAAAATGCTGGAGAAACTCAGTGGGTGAGGCAGCTTCTATGGAGCGAAGGAAATAGGCAACGTTTCAATCTGAAGAAGGGTTTCGGCCCGAAACGTTGCCTATTTCCTTCGCTCCATAGATGCTGCCTCACCCGCTGAGCTTCTCCAGCATTTTTGTCTACCTTCTATGTATATATTGTGTGTAGAGTCTACGTGTACCTCCTTATCCTATACCTATGATGTCTGGACATCTGACTAAATAACCAATCAACCACATTTACAAGTAAATTGTAAAACTTTAATTACATTGATAAATCTTCTGAAACCAAACCAATACTGACAATTGTGAGGACATTAATAATTAAACAGAGCATCCTGAAGTAAAACAGCAGATTAAAGGCTGATTGCAGAGTTTCCTGTGGTCCCTGTGACGTGCATGAACTAAAGATCTGTCGGCTCTTTAGAACAGGGGGTCCCATGGGAGAGGAGACCAGCATCTGTGTTGAAAGTGTCACAGATCAAATTGCTGTCATGAAGTCCCCTCGCACTGTTCCAAAAGAGCTGCTCAGCAGCCCACCCACAGTTCTATTTGAGCTACTTAACGGCAAGCAGTATATCACACTCAGGAGCTTCATGGAGGAGCTGAGCGACAGCGGGAGAGGGGGCTGGACAAGCGAGACACATCCTTCAATAATCCCAATAAATGTTCAACATCCTTAGATTTCCCTTTCGCTTCAGGTTTGATGATATCATACCCTCCCTGACAACAAAGTGCTCGAGTCAGTCGCACCCTGGTGCTTGGAATCAAAGCCCAGAGGTTTTCCTCACTGCAGAGGAACAAATCCTTCTGCCCTTGGAAAATATGTGTCAAATCCTGTGTACAAGACAGAATCGTGAAAAATTCCAGCACAGAAACAGACCACACAACCCATCACATTACACATTCTCTCTGTGGTGATCCCAGCCTTCCTCTGCTCCCTCTTTCCCAGCTGTCCTCTCTTTGTCTTCGACCGTCAATTTGTGTCACCGATTCTAAATTCTAAGTACTCCGAGTGTAAAGGATTCTCCTGTTAACTTGCCTCTCGATTCTCTTCACACATCCTGGAGACTCTCTCTTTTATGCTGCTGTGGGAGTAAACCTTCACTCTCCCCCACGACAACCCCAATCTGTCTGCCCGTTGGACACTTGGCTCTGTACACATGGTCTCCAACAGAGCCTGCTATTGTACACCTGGGTCAAAGGGTTCTTTCGGTAAAGCAATGCACACCACACAATGGTCTGCCGGCAAACATGCCATGTAGCACAGAGGAGAGTAACGAGAAGATGGTGATATTACTAAAGATGGCGTCTATGGGAGAACCTAGTCGGATGGAACCACAACACCTCATAAGGTCATAAGGAATAGTAGTAGAATTAGGCCATTCGGCCCATCAAATCTACTCTGCCATTCAATCACGGCTGATCTATCTCTCCCTCCTAACCCCATTCTCCTGCCTTCTCCCCAGTATTAATACTTGACCCTGCGGGACATGCAGCCAGGAATACTGCAATACACAGAAGCAAAAACAATGCTCAGTCAGAATCACCCTCAAGAAATGCCCCAGATAAAAGCAATGGTTTGATGTAAACTGACACAGCTCTTTCTCACGGCTGTAAGAAGGAACTGCAGGTGCTGGTTTAAACCGTAGATAGACACAAAATGCTGGAGTAACTCTGCGGGGCAGGCAGCATCTCTGGAGGGAAGGATTGGGTGACGTTTTGGATCGAGACCCTTCTACAGACTGGGTTCTTCAGACTTCAGACCCAGACCCAAGTAGGTTCTCGACCCAAAACATCACCCAATCCTTCTCTCTAGAAGTGCTGCCTGCCCCGCTGAGTTACGCCAGCTTTTTGTGTCTTTCTCACTGCTATCACACTGCTCTTTGCAGAGATGTTGCAAGTCATCGAAGGATTGGACTTTGCCATTGAATGCTGAATGAGTAGCTGGGAGCTACAATAGATCTTGATGCTGCCCCCTTATGGTGTCTCCTGTTACACCGAGGGGCCAGGGTCAGGTCAGCAGTGGTATTTATCAAGAAACAGTGAACATTATTGGAGCAACACTGGACACAATGTCTAACAGGGCAGTGAATCAGATAGACAATAGACAATAGGTGCAGGAGTAGGCCATTTGGCCCTTCGAGCCAGCACCGCCATTCAATGTGATCATGGCTGGTCATCCACAATCAGTACCCCATTCCTGCCTTCTCCCCATATCCCCTGACTCCGCTATTTTTAAGAGCCCTCTCTCTTGAAAGCATCCAGAGAACCTGCCTCCACCGCCCTCTGAGGCAGCGAATTCCACAGACTCATAACTCTGTGAGAAAAAGTGTTTCCTCGTCTCCGTTCTAAATGGCTTACTCCTTATTCTTAAATTTATTCTCAAACGGTGGCCCCTGGTTCTGGACTCCCCCGTGACCATCATAGAATAATCTTGGGCTTTGTTTCATAGGAGGGAAAAGGCTCGTGTTCCTCTAGCTTGTTCAAGCACATCCATCTTTGAACTCGAGGTGTGCAGTGGAGATCTACCAGGCTTTGTCCTCGACTGACTAAGAGTCACTGGACTGCCAAATCCACCTGGTTCTAGATCTTGTCCCTAGGTTGTTGTTTCGCTGGGCGGTTGTAGTGGTGTAGTTGCCAGCCAGTGTCAGTAGACCTCCTCCGCACAGCGGAGAGTCTGAGGCCAGGGTGCTCTCTCCTCCCACTGTCACTGCTTCTGTGCCGCACTACACCTCCCCCATTGACCACCTGACTGTGGGCTATTGGCACCTAATTCAGCTGGGATCGGTGTCACATCCCAGGCAGAATTTAGTTTAGTTTAGCTTCGAGATACAGCGCCGAAAAGAGACCCTTCGACCCATAGAGTCCACGCCGACCAGTGATCCCCACACCAACACTATCCTAAACACATTCGGGACAATTTACATATTCATACCAAGCCAATTAACCTACAAACCTACACGTCTTTGGAGTGTGGGATGTAATCAAAGATCTCGGAGAAACCCACGCAGGTCACGGGGAGAACGTACAAACTCCATACAGACAGCGCCCGTAGTCAGGATCGAACCTGGATGTCTGGCGCCGTGAGGCATCAACTTGCACCCACTCAGGGCAAGAGTTGACAATGGTATTGCTCCTCTCCCACCCGCCCCGGTCCCAGATCAAGTGTCAACCTTTGCCCTTGGCTGAAGGTGGGGTCCATCTACTGTGATACATCCACCCTGGGGATGGGGCAGCTTACAGAGCAAGTAAATCCCCCAGGGCACACACACACAGACAAAGGTTTTAACAAATGAACAGCACGTGAAACACACTCAAATATTTGGCATCTTGAGTCTAACTGTCCTGCTTCAGTAGCACAGGTCCCAGGATGGGTTATGTATTGTGACTGCCGCCTCCTTAAAACCTATAAAACAAAACAAGAACACAAGACAAAAAAAAAACACAGAAAACATCAAATTAAAACGATGTAAATGAAAAGGGAAATGAAATGAAGCAAGATGGAACCGAACTGAAACATTAAAATGCACATGAACTGAGTCTGGAGGCTGATGAATTGGGATTATGTTGTTCCCATCACATCCCTCACAGATAACTCACACTTTACCAACTAGTTCGCAGTGTCTGCTAGCAGATGAATAGATTTGTTGAAATTTACATCTAGAAAGGCCTTGTAACTGTCAATGAACGTGTAGGGAGGATCTGCAGACGCCGGGTTAAACCCACGATAGACACAAAATGCTGGAGTAACTCAGCGGGTCAGGCAGCATCTCTGGAGAAAAGGAGTAGGCGACGTTTCGGGTCGAGACCCTCCTTCAGACTGAGAGTCAGACGAACATTGGTTTCTGTTGTTTTGGGCAGTAGGTACATAAGCCTGAAGCCCCTCATCACCAGGTTCAGCAACAGATACTTTCCTACACAATGTGCAAGAAGGAACTACAGATGCTGGTTTACACCGAAGATAGACATAAAATGGTGGAGTAACTCAACGGGTCTCACGGCATCTCCGGAGAAAAGGAATATATCATGTTTCGGGTTGAGACCCTTCTTCAGACTGTCAAAGATCTGTGAACAGTCTGATGAAGCGTCTTGATCCAAAATTTCACCTATCCCTTTTGGACAATAGACAATAGACAATAGATGCAGGAGTAGGCCATTCGGCCCTTCGAGCCAGCACCACCATTCAATGTGATCATGGCTGATCATCCCCAATCAGTACCCCGTTCCTGCCTTCTCCCCATATCCCCTGACTCCGCTATTTTTAAGAGCCCTATCTAGCTCTCTCTTGAAAGCATCCAGAGAACCTGCCTCCACCGCCCTCTTTTCTCTAATGATGTATCTATACACTGTAAATGGATCATGTATTGTCATTCTGCTGACTGGTTAGCATGCAACAAAAGCTCTTCACTGTATCTCGGTACGAATGACAATAAACTAAACTGAAACGGAAACTGAGCCACTGAGTTACTCCGGCATTTTGTGTCTACTTTCCTACAAATATTGGGATCTTGAACCAACCTGCACAAACCTAATCCTACCTCAGCCAGGGAACACACCTTGTCGCATGGCCTTACCTCATGCACCTGGTTTGGTTCTAATTGTATTTTGCACTAATGCTTTATGTTTCTGTACTGTTTTATTTTCCTGCAGTCTTGCAGAATGTATGTGTAACTTCTGCATCATTTATGTATAATTTAAGTTTTATATTTTCTCAGAGCTAAATGTGCCTGTGATGCCGTTGCAAGAAAGATTTATATGGTGGCTGCACCTCACTGTATGACACTAGACTTGATTTGACTTGACATGTGTGGTGCTCAGGGAGGAATATTGGCCGGGTAATCAGTAGAGTTCCCTGTTTTTAAGTAGTTCCGTGGAAACTTCAATGCCCAGAGGAGAGAGGTGCAGTTACATGCTCATATGTTCTGAAGGGCAGCAACTTCTACAAGGCAACAAGACTGGATTCTCAGTCTTGTATAAAAATAAATGACCCAGTTGAGAATTTCTGACAAACTTATTCAGGTAAATTCTATCTCACACACGTTAGAGGAGAGTAATCTATGTCTGTTCGCTAGTACTAATCGTTTACAAGAGTACTGACCACTTACAATCATCTCCATACATTTGATTTGAACCTCTTCAAAATAAGTGGGTTAACATATGATGAGTGTTTGATGGCACTGGGCCTGTACTCGCTGGAGTTAAGGGGCTGTCCCACTTGGGCGACCTAATCAGCGAGTTCTGGCGAGTTTGCCCTGACTCATACTGGCAGCATGGTCGACACGAGGCCCGAGGAGGTCTTTGTAATTCTCCTTCATGCTCGACAATGGTCCCCGTGTACTCGAGGCCTCAGCTAGGACGCGGCGTATTTTTCAACACGTTGAAGACTAGTTTGACTAGCTATGACTACGAGAGTAGTCCGCGCGAGTAAAAAAGGTCGCCATGGAAAAAATGTATATATTTTTTACTCGTAAGTTCAGTTGAAGTAGGTCATAGTAGATCAGCATGTTAGTCGTAGGTAATCAAGGCTAATCGAAGATAGTCGAAGGTAGTCGTAGATAGTCTTCATCATAGTCGGAGGGAGGTTGAAGGAGATCGAAGGAGGTCGTCTTCACTCTCCACTATTCGGTGTCCAATCTTGTGAGTGGGGGTGGGGGTGAGGTAGAGGGTCCCAGCAGGGTTAAACCAGGAGTGGGGGTCTCAGTGATGTACTAACCTCCACTCACATATCTGAAGCTTTATGTTAAATGATTCTTGTCCAATGTTTTTGTCCAGCATTTGATAAGGTCCCACATAGGAGATTAGTGGGAAAATTAGAGCACATGGGGGTAGAGTGCTGACATGGATAGAGAAGTGTTTGGCAGACAGGAAACAAAGAGTAGGGATTAACGGGTCCCTTTCAGAATGGCAGGCAGTGACTAGTGGGGTACCGCAAGGCTCGGTGCTGGGACCGCAGCTATTTACAATATACATCACTGATTTAGATGAAGGGATTCAAAGTATCATTAGCAAATTTGCAGATGACACAAAGCTGGGTGGCAGTGTGAACTATGAGGAGGATGCTCTGAGAATGCAGGGTGACTTGGACAGGTTGGGGGAGTGGCAGGTGCATGGCAGATGCAGTTTAATGTGGATAAATGTGAGGTTATCCACTTTGGTGGCAAAAACAGGAAGGCAGATTATTATCTAAATGGTGTCAAGTTGGGAAAAGGGGAAGTACAACGGGATCTGGGGGTCCTTGTACATCAGTCACTGAAAGTAAGCATGCAGGTACAGAAGGCAGTGAAGAAAGAGAATGGCATGTTGACCTTCATAACAAGAGGAGTTGAGTATAGGAGCAAACAGGTCCTTCTGCAGTTGTACAAGGCCCTAGTGAGGCCACACCTGGAGTATTGTGTGCAGTTTTGGTCTCCAAATTTGAGGAAGGACATTCTTGCTATTGAGGGAGTGCAGCGTAGGTTCAAAGGCTAGAGGCAGGAAACATGTTCCCGATGTTGGGGGAGTCCAGAACCAGGGGCCACGGTTTAAGAATAAGGGATAAGCCATTTAGAACGGAGATGAGGAAACACTTTTTCACACAGAGAGTTGTGAGTCTGTGGAATTCTCTGCCTCAGAGGGCAGTGGACGGCGGTTCTCTGGATACTTTCAAGAGAGAGCTAGATAGGGTTCTTAAAGATTGCGGAGTCAGGGGATATAGGGAGGGCAAGAACGGGGTACTGATTGAGGATGATCAGCAATGATCTCATTGAATGGCGGTGCTGGCTCGAAGGGCCGAATGGTCTACTCCTGCACCTATTGTCTATTGTTTCACCTCAAGAACCTGGTCATGTTTCACTCCTCTCTACGTTGGTGTATCAGGGCCCGAGTGTGTACATTTACACAGCATCAGCTCGCTTGCTGCCCCTGACACTCACCCTGTGTTTCCTGAATGGAAGTGGTGAGGAGACAATGAGGAAACGACTGAGGAATCAATCCCTCTCTTAACAAACAATATGACTGAAACCATGTAGCCAGGAGCATTAAACAGACAGCTTCTCACAGGCAGACCCTTCCACCTGCCTACAGTTCACAGGGAGACACAACAAGCTGGAGTAACGCAACGGGTCAGGCAGCACCTCTGGAGAATAGCAGTAGGTGATGTTTGCTTTTCTCCACAGATGCTGAGTTACTCCAGCTTTTGTGTCTATTTTTGGTTTAAACCAGCATCTGCAGATCCCGACTACAGTTTCCAGGCACTCTTTACAGATGTAAAGATTTGCAAAGGTGAACTATGGCCAACACATTTGTCAATAAAATAACAAACTAGGTAACCAGTCCAGAAATATCTTGTCAATATCCAGAGATAGACACAAAAAGCTGGAGTAACTCAGCGGGTCAGACAGCATTTCTGGATAAAAGGAAGAGGTTACCTTTCAGATCGAGACCATTCTTCAGATCTCAGCAAATCTAGAGTTTTGGAAAGTCTGAAATCAAGAGGTACTCAGCTGCTAACCCCAGCAGAAAGCTGAGTGAATCACTGGAATTAGCTTCATTCCAAATGAACGCCGGACCAGGTGGTGGTGATGTTACTCAACGTGCTACTGAGGCCCACAGCGACAGTTGGAGACTTCCACTTCAGCGTGGGTATTTAAAAATCCCTCTGTTTCACTAAAGTTCTCCAGGAAAGTCCATCTGCCATCCTTCCACAGTGCGATGGTGTATGTGGTGAAGAACATCAACACTGGCCCTTACACTGACATTCACATCTCATCAATGAGTAATTTAGCCCCTGATCTATAATCTGCATTCCGTGAGATTGGAGAGTAACGGCATTCCCTCTCGCACACGAATCCAAATATAGTCATAAAATCAACCATGGCTGATCTATCTCTCCCTCCTAACCCCACTCTCCTGCCTTCTCCACATAAACCCAGACACCAGAACTAACCAAGAATCTATCTATCTCTGCCTTAAAAAGATCCATCGACTTGGCCTCCACAGCCCTCTGTCAGTGCCCTCCGTCAGTGACCACATAACGTCCATCGCTAACTGGATCTGACCTTGGCCACGGCCAGATTGTAAGTGGCATCTTTATGTAGAGCTGGAGTAAGTGCACACTGCGGTCAATATTTTCACTGCTGGTTATGGGCCTGTCCCACTTACGCGACTTTTTCAGTGACTGCCGGCACCCGTCATAGGTCGTTGCAGGTCACTGAAAATTTTCAACATGTTGAAAATCCAGCGGCGACCGGAACAAGGTACAACACTTTGGGAGACTACTCATGACCGTACAGGCTTCACCCCGCGACATGTCGCTAGGGTGTCGCCTGTATGGTCGTGAGTCGTCTCCTCAGTCGCCCAAAGAGTTGTAGCGTCTTACTGGTCGCCGCTGGATTTTCAACATGTTGAAAATTTTCGGCAACCTGCAGCGACCTATGACGGGTGCCGGCAGTCGTCGAAGAAGTGGCGTAAGTGGGACAGGCCCATTATGAGTGGTTTAATGTGGTGTTGGCCATGGAGTATTCTGAGGGAGGTGGACATGGATCTGGTGCCAATTAATGCACAGGGCTGCTCCAAAATGCAGAGTGCTTCTTCCCCACAGCACCTCACGGCAATGACACCCCGATACTGAACCTTCACAGCAGACGAGACCTTCTGAAGAAGAAGGGTCTCGAAGAAGAGTCTCAACTCGGAACCTCACCTTTTCCTTTTCTCCAGAGACCCGCTGAGTTATTCCAGCTTTTTGCATCTATCTTCGGTTTAAACCAGCATCTGCTGTTCCTTCCTGCACACCACAGCAGACAATGAGAAGCATGTGCTGATGTGAATGAGTGAATGAAAGATAATTTAACAATACACAACCTGCATTGTGCTCCATTTTGTATGGCACGGTGGCACAGCGGTAGAGTTGCTGCCTCACAGCAGTAGAGACCCGGGTTCGATCCTAACTATGGGTGTTATCTGTATGGAGTTTGTACGTTCTCCCCGTGACCTGCGTGGGCTTTCTCCGGGATCTCCAGTTTCCTCCCACTCTCCAAAGATGTACAGGTTTGTAGGTTAATTGGCTTGGTATAAGTGTAAATGGTTCGGGTGGCGACAGCAATGACTGCCTCGCCAACAGTCTGTCTGTCCCTTCCTGCTTTGTTGTTTTTTAGTATGTGTTAAATGTATGTTTTTAGTGTTCTTTAGCTTGTTTTATGTGGGGGAGGGAGGAGGGGGGGGGAACTTTTTTCTAAACTCTTACCTCGACGGAGATGTGATTTTTTTCCGGTATCATATCTCCGTCCGCACTGCGGCCTAACATCGTGGAACTGGCGGTCTCTGCTGGAGACCGATTTTGGAATTCCAACCACGGGAGCCTGCAGGACTTAACATTGTGGAGCTTGCGGTCCCTTGTTAGGGACCGACTTTGGTAGCTCCAAGCTGACTGCGGGATGGTTCAACTGCCCTGATTGCCAGAGAATAAAGAGGAAGAAGTGTGGACTTTTTTGCCTTCCATCATAGTGAGCAACATAGGGAATCCCCTGTGGTGGATGTTTATGTTAACATTTATGTAGTTGTGTGCCTTGTTGCTTTTTGTTAATATGACTGTATGGTAATTCGAGTTTCACTGTACCTTAATTGGTACACGTGACAATTAAAGAGCTTTGGACCTTTAAATCCACGCATCTGCAGGAACGGTGATCCTCATGGGCCTGTCCCACTTATGCGATTTTTCAGCGGACTGCCGGTGACTGTCAAGTTGCCGGCAGTCGCCTGAAAAACCGACAACTGGAACACACACAGACACATCGCTTCCTCAATCAGCCCGTTATGCAGGCGGGGTACAGGGCAAGCGGGGGTAGCGCTGTCTGAGTGAAATTCACACATTGCAAAGCCAAGGTGATACAGACACACACTGCGATGAAATGTTATCCTTGGTTCTGAAAACTACTGATTACGTTTTTTTTCCCAATTAGCCAATGAAATTCACCGGTCAGCACCGGCTACAGACTACGAATACCTTTGACCTCCTGGCAACCCACTAGGACCTCCTGGTGACCCACCTACGGCAGGAGAATTCTCGCTACTCTCCATGACGGCTTCATTCTAGTCGCCGCTAATTTTTTAACATGTGAAAATTTTTCGTTGACCATAATGAGGCCGCGACTAGTTCCCAGAATACGGGAACTCCTCGCAACCATGAAGTTGACTCCTCAGCAACCACCCGCGAACATGTGGCGACTGCATTGTCTCCTGCAGTCGCCTAAAATGTTGCCTAAGTGGGACAGGCCTATTTCTGCTCTACAACTCCAAAAGAAATGCATGGAGCAGAATCAACTACACGTGGCCCTCTCTATCCTTGCCAAAGCCTTTGACTCCATCAACTGAGAGAGATTGTAGACACTCTCCTTCAATTCTGCCGCCCACAGATATTCTCCATCTCCATCACACAGCTGCATCGAGGTAGTATGCAAGTCATGGACCTAACCAATGAATCTACACAGAAGCAAGCTCAGCACATCAAACAAGACTGCAGCAATTGCTTGAGACAGTTTGCATTCCTTCTCACCGCGGCATTGCATTTCACCTGCGACGAGCCTTCAGCAGGTTAAACAGTTTCTTATTAATCTTCAAACTAGCAGGAAACTGTTTAACCTCTGGCGATGAAATTCCAGACCCAAGGTGGTCATCACCACACTAACCAAGGTGTAGAGACATGATGAATGCATTCGCACATTGAGACCTGGCACCAAGTCAGGTCAGCTCACTTGCTCAAGCATCGGAGAGGATGAGTCTTACACTTAACATCTGCGGAAAGGGCTGAGTAGTTTAGTTTAGTGATACAGTGTGGAAAAAGGCCCTTCGACCCACTGAGTCCACACCGGCCAGCAGTCCCCGCCCATTAACATTATCCTACACACACCAGACAAATATACAGTTATAACAGGCTAATTAACCTACAAACTTGTACGTCTTTGGAGTGTGGGAGGAAACCGAAGATCTTGGAGAAAACCCATGCAGGTCACGGAGAAAATGTACAAACTCCATACAGACGACACCCGTAGTCAGGATTGAACCTGGG
Organism: Amblyraja radiata; assembly: GCF_010909765.2. Lineage (NCBI taxonomy): Eukaryota > Metazoa > Chordata > Chondrichthyes > Rajiformes > Rajidae > Amblyraja > Amblyraja radiata. The sequence goes on from NC_045989.1 coordinate 2,457,663, forward strand.
TCTCTGGCGCTGCGAGTCAGTAGCTCTACCGCTGTGCCGTGCCGCCCGTAAATCAGTACTGTTACTAGGTTTTGGTCTATTATTGTCACGTGAACCGAGGTGCCGTGAAACGCTTTGTTTTTCATGCAATCCAATGAAATCTGATAATACTGTACATGAATAGAATAAAACCAAACTCAACTACAACAGGTAGTGAAGAGAAAGACACTGAGTGCAGAGTATAGGTTTCAGCATTGCAGTGTTTAAGAAAGAACTGCAGATGCTGGAAAAATCGAAGGTAGACAAAAAATGCTGGAGAAACTCAGCGGGTGAGGCAGCGTCTATGGAGCGAAGGAATTGGTAATGTTTCGGGTCGAAACCTCTCCTCAGTCTAAGGAAGGGTCTTGACCCGAAACGTCACCTATTCCTTCGCTCCATAGATGCTGCCTCACCCGCTGAGTTTGTCCGGCATTTTTGTCTGCCTTCAGCATTGCAGTGCAACAGTTCCAGAGATAAAGTCCAATGTCCACAATCAGGCCATTTGGAAAGTCGAGACTGTGCCCCAGCTCATGGAAGGACTCTTTCAAGCTTCTGTATCTTCTGCCCATGGGAGTGGGGAGAAAAAATACTACCTCACAGCCTGCCTGCCCATTCTCCTGCCTGTTCACCCGCCTGTTCACCCGCCTGTTCACCTGCCTGTTCACCTGCCCATTCACCTGTCTGCATATTCTCCTGCCCATTCACCTGCCCATTCACCTGCCCATTCACCTGTCCATTCATCTGCCCATTCACCTGTCCATTCTCCTGTCCATTCTCCTGTCTATTCACCTGCCCATTCACCTGCCCATTCACCTGCCCATTCACCTGCCCATTCACCTGCCCATTCACCTGTCCATTCTCCTGTCCATTCTCCTGTCTATTCACCTGCCCATTCACCTGCCTGTTCACTTACCTGTTCACCTGCCTGGTCAGGAATCTCTGTGCCACCATGGCAAGGATCTGCAGTTCCCTTCGTGGGCACCTTGATCATGTCAGAATGCACGGAAGCAGAGTTTGTTTCTCTGAGTGCCTCGTGACAAGCCTAGTCCACCTTCTCCCTCTACTCACCCACATCTCTCTCCCAACCTTTATTTTACTAATGCCAACAGGATATTGGCTGGTGGGTCCAGGGCCACTGTGAGGCAAGACCAAATGTTGCCGGGGCCCCACCACTAAACCAGAGTGGAGATATGTCATCCTCATTTCCAAGGGCTGTTTGTAATAGATACATTGATAAATATGACCCCACCTCCAACCCAGGTAGAAGGTGCCAGACACACACCAACCATGTGTAAAAAACTTGCCCCACCCAACTCCTCTAAACTTTACTCCTCTCACCTTAAAGCCATTCGTAAGGTTATAAGTTCATAAAGAATAGGGGTAAAATTAGGCCATTCGGCCCAACAAGGCTACTCCACCATTCATTCATGGCTGATCTATCTCTACCTCCTACCTCCAAAGGACGATAAGGGAATGGAATATGTTACCACCCAACACACGCTCTGCTCCCGATGTTAAGTCATTTAAAAAGGGGATTGAGCAACTAGATCTCCTCAACTTGGTCAAAAAGGCACACTTCAAAATGTAATCGTTACTCGCGAGATAACCACTGATGAGGTGTTTGCGCAGAAATCAACCAGAACCAGAGCCCCATTCTCCTGCCTCCCATAACCCCTGATACCTGTACTAATTTGAATTCCACTGTAGCTTAATTGGTACATGTGACAATAAACTGACCAATAAACTAAACTAAACCTTGAAACCTTAATCACGAATCTATCCACTGATTGGCCTCCACAGCATTGTGTGGGAAATAATTCCACAATTTCCCCGCCTCTGACTGAAGAAACTCCTCCTCATCTCCTTCCTAAAAGAACTCTACATTCCCTCAAGTCTGATATTTCCGCCCTGGAAAAGGGTTTTGATGTCGATCCTATCTCTGCCTCTCATGTTATATAGCATCATGCCTCAAACTCTGCCATTCCAGTGAAAACAATCCAGGTCTGTCCAATCTCTCTGTAGTTAATACCATCTAATGCAGGCATCATTCTGCTCAATCTTTCCTGCACCGGTTCCAAAGCCTCCACATCCTTCCTGTAATGTGGTGACCAGTAATGCTGCAATACTCCAAATGCAGCCCTTGGATAATGCACCGATTCCACACTTGCACAATCCAGCGTCCCCTTTAAACAAAGTAAGTCTTGACTTAACTATAGGATATTCAGTTACAAGACACAAAAAAGACTGCATAGATCTGGTACCTGGTGTGACCATAAAACATCCCAAAATGGTTACAGTTCAACATGTAATTGAAGTATGCGTATATTAACAGTCAACCTCTAATACATAAGAGATGAGATACAAGGAATTGCAGATGCTGGAATATTGAGCAAAAAAAAAGTGCTGGAGGAACTCAGCCGGTCAGGCAGCATCTGTGAGGGAATGGACAGATGACGTTTTGGGTTGGGACCATTCTTCAAACTAATTCATATAACAGAAGCTTCCACTAATACCAAATAAACTGTGCAAAAGCTGTAAATAATCCGCAGATTAGCAGCAATGGAGGATAGAGGAATGGAGTAAGTGTTTCACAACATAAGAATTTAATTGTTCCATGTGGGTACATATGACATATGACGATTAAATACTGTTGACTTTTGATGAACTTTCATCAGTACACTTATTGAAATTAAATATCAGTTATTTTTATAGAGTTGCTGTCTGACCAGCTGAGTATTTCCAACTTCTGTCATCGTAATTCAGAGTTGCAGCATCTGTAAACCTTGAAGAAGGGTCTCGACCTGACATGTCACCCTTTCCTTCTCTCCAGGGATGCTGCCTGTCCCGCTGAGTTATACTCCAGCTTTTTGTCTCTATCTGCCGTAAACATTATGTTTATTTGCATTGTAGATTTCATGATCTCAGTCCTTCAAATGACTCAGTAAATAATGCAGGACTTCCGAGTTGCATTCACTGTGAAAAGCTAGGAGACCTGTTAACTAATATACACACAGCAAACTCCAACAAGCACCAATGTACTAGACTGAGATCATTGGATTAAGTGTTGTCAATAGGTGTACAGGTGCATAGTGAATTTCTACAGGTGTACAGTATATTGACTGGTTGCATCAAGGCCTGGTTCGGCAACTTGAATGCCCAGGAGTGAAGAATATTGCTATGTTGTGAACACTGCCCAGTCCATCACCGGCTCTGATCTCCCCGCCATCGAAGGGATTTACCGGAGTCGTTGCCAGCATCATCAGAGACCCACACCACCCGGCCACACACTTATTTCACCCCTGACATCGGGAAGAAGGTACAGGAGCCTGAACACTGCAACGTCCAGGTTCAGGAACATCTTCTTCCCCACAGCCATTTGGCTATTAAACACAACAACCTCAAATAAGATCTGAACTACATAGGCTATTATTATTATTATTATTATTATTATTATTGCACTATTATTGTTTGTTTTTGTGTGTGTACGTATGTGTATGTGCATATATCTATATATATAGATATATGTAGGAAGGAACTGCAGATGCTGGTTTAAACCGAAGCTAGACACAAAAAGCTGGAGTAACTCTGAAGATGCTGCCTGAGTTACTCCAGATTATTGTGTCCATATACATGATCTATATAGATGTATATTTGTGAGTGTCTGTATATATATACCATATAACCATATAACCATATAACAATTACAGCACGGAAACAGGCCATCTCGGCGCTTCTAGTCCGTGCCGAACACTTATTCTCCCCTAGTCCCATCTACCTGCACTCAGACCATAACCCTCCATTCCTTTCCCGTCCATATAACTATCCAATTTATTTTTAAATGATAAAATCGAACCTGCCTCCACCACCTCCACAGGAAGCTCATTCCACACAGCTGCCACTCTCTGAGTAAAGAAGTTCGCCCTCATGTTACCCCTAAACTTCCGTCCCTTAATTCTCAAGTCATGTCCCCTTGTTTGAATCTTCCCTACTCTCAGTGGGAAAAGCTTATCCACGTCAACTCTGTCTATCCCTCTCATCATTTTAAAGACCTCTATCAAGTCCCCCCTTAACCTTCTGCGCTCCAAAGAATAAAGACCTAACTTGTTCAACCTTTCTCTGTAACTTAGTTGCTGAAATCCAGGCAACATTCTAGTAAATCTCCTCTGTACTCTCTCTATTTTGTTGACATCCATCCTATAATTAAGCGACCAAAATTGTACACCATACTCCAGAATTGGCCTCACCAATGCCTTGTACAATTTTAACATTACATCCCAACTTCTATACACACTGAACTTTTTTTTTCTCTATCGTTTATTATCTTGTTTACAGAGTTCTATGCGTACATATTCTGTTGAGTTGCTACAAGTATGAATGTCATAGTTCTACCTGGGACATATCACAATAAAACACTATTGACTCTTGACTCTCACGAGAGAGTGATATCACTGGGAACACCAAGAATCATTTTCTTGCTTTTCCTGGAAGAAGAATCTTTAACATCCCCAACACGGGATTTCAGTTTTTCATCTGCTCTGTCATATAATGCCCCAACTGTACAGCCACTGATTATATTCAAAACTATTCTCTGGCTAAATAAAAAACTTTTTTTCACTTCTCAGATCAGATTCAGATTCAGATTCAACTTTATTGTCATTGTGCAGTGTACAGTACATTCATTGTATTCATGGCTGATCATCCCCAACCAATAACCCGTGCCTGCCTTCTCCTCATATCCCTTCATTCCACTAGCCCCTAGAATAGTAAGATTAAACGAGCACTTACCAGTTCGAAGTTGATCTGTATTTTATGAGGAGTTACGATGAGGGATTACATGAAGACCCCGTCCAGCACGTATGCGCGACATACTTCAAAGTAGCGTGTGGAATCACAGAAAGACACAATAATTGAAATAAACATAGTAAAGAAAATGAGAACTTAAATACCAGTTGATCTCTATAGTTGAGGGTGGGAGCGGAGGGCACGTAATCCCTCATCGTAACTCCTCATTAAATACAGATCAAACTTCGAACTGGTAAGTTCTCGTTTAATCTACTATTTACTTTGGAGTCACGTGAGTGACTACGTGAAGATTTTAAAGCTCTGTGATTTCAAACCGTGTAACAGTTCATACTTCACTCGCTGCCGAAGTCATTCGAGGGAGGAAGTATGTTATCGTAATCAACCATGAATCTGTTAGTAAAAACAATAATGGTGTTTATTAAACAATAACAAAAACAAAAATGCTCCCCCGGGCTTAAATTATATATTTGCAGATTCTAATACTTTTTCTGCAAACGATACAGGTTCTGCCAGCGGCTTGTTATAAAAGGTTTGAAACGTTTTCTCCCTAGACCACCCTGCTGTAGCCAGGATGTGGTCCATAGGCACGTCCATCCTCTTAGCCGCCAATGTGGATGTTGCCCTGGTGGAGTGAGATGTATACACGTTAGTATTTACTCCAGCAGCTCCCAGTTACCTGCTTGAGCCATCTTGAGATAGTTTGGCTCATCACCCAATCATGAGGTTCTTGTGGCTGACCCATAAGGCTTTTTCTCTCCCTCGGAGATTTCTTGTTGTGTCGATGTAATTCAGTAAGTGGGTCATGACACATAACCGTGGTTCAGGTGGATATGCCCGGAATTCCATGACTGGACCTGATGTTCCTGGTCTGCTCTGTTTGACCACCCCCCGAATGGTAAATGTGACACGGTCTGGTTTATAACCATATTGTCCAATCGTAGTAGATGGAGGGACTAGACTCTTTGTGCTGAGACAAGTGCCATCAGCATGACCGTCTTCAGGGTTAGCTGTTCCAGTGTGAGGGACCTGGCTGGTGACCATCCCCTAAGATATGTCAGGACCCCACTGACATCCCGGATTTGGGTGTAACTGGGGTCTGGGGGGATTAGAGTTGAATTTGCCTCTCATGAGCTTGATCACCAGCGGGTGGGACACTATGGCCTGTTGTCCTGGTGCCTGACAGAGCATTTCTGGCTGTATTAATGGCGCTGTAGCTGAGTCCTTCATTGTGGTGAAGGCCTGCCAGGAACTCCAGTACATTGGTTATTGTAGTAGTTGAATATGTAGTTCCTGTATTCGAACAGTATCTTTCCCACTTCTTGATGTTTGACAAGTATTGTTTCCTTGTGGAACATGCAGTGGATGCTGCCATTGTGTTGTATAGTGTTGTCTGACGATCCCAGGCCCAGCAATGGTCTTTTCAAAATCTGCAACCCAGTAGTTTTAATTTTATCGTGCATGGGTGGCTTATGCCCGATACCGAGTGAGTTAATAAGTCTGTGGCTACTGGGAAAGGTTATTGGGCTTTCGATGACCATGTCGAGGACCACTGGGAACCATGGATGTGTAGGCCAGTCGGAAAACTCTTCTCTGGTAAATAAAAAACCTTTTTTTCACTTCTCAGATCAGATTCCGTCAGATTTCAACTTGTGAAATGGCTTTTTCCCATTTGCAGCACACAAAAAAGAATACAGACATAACACCAATGAGAGTCTTAAACACATAGACATCCCCCCACAATGGCTCCCACCATGAGGGAAGGCACAAAGTCCAGTCCCCAACCCCAGTTCACCCATAGTCAGGCCCATTAAGGCCTCCACAGTTGCCTCCACGGAGGCCCGATGTTCCTGGCCGTTCTCGCTGGGTGATGTTGCTCCGGCGTCGGGAGAGTCCTCCCAGCGGCCTGGGAACCCTGGAACGGCCGCATCCGCACTGATCGTCGCGAGATCCCAGGCTCCCGGTGTAAAGTTCAGTGCTGCCGCCCGCAGCTGGCCGCTCCACAGACCCGCAGCTCCGCGACGTTGTTCCCGGCGGTCTCAGTTCACCGGAGCTCCTGCGCGGCGACCCAGGCAAGGCATCGCCCGCTCCGCGATAGCGCTCCAGCGCTGTGCCGCCGCCGAAAGCCGTGGTTCTGGGCGGTCCCCGACAGGAAACGCTGCTCCAGGCCCGCTGGTAGGCCGCGAGGACGGGTCGAAGCTGCAGCCCGGAGAAAAGCTGCCTCTCCGACCAGGTAGGGACCCTGAAAGGTAGTTTCCCCCTTCCCCCCCACCCCCCACCCCCCACACAAAAAAAGTCTAGACCTCCAACAAAACACTTTAACTAACTCAAAAGAAAAAGATGAAGAGGCAGACAGCTGCTGGCTGGGCAGCCGTGCGCAGGACAGTGCCCCCGATGTTATCATTGAATTTGCGTGACCTGGTGTCTGCCACTGTATTTAGCTTACCTGGCAGGTAAGTTGCTGATAGCCAAATATGTCTGTCGACACACCATTGCCAGATTGTGTTGACCAAATTGTCACATGATATCGATTTTATTCCGCCCATATGGTTAATATAGGCCACCACCCGTGGTATTATTTATTTGTAAACGAACATGCAAGTGGTGCATATTTGTAGAATATGCTTTTAAACCATAAAATGCACCCAACATTTCCAGATAATTTATGCCCAGTGTCTGTAGTAAAGATGACTCTAGATTAGTCCATCTACCACCTGTACTGCATATGATATTAGTTGCTCCCCAGCCTTGAGCACTGGCATCTGTTTGAATAATTAATGTTGGGTTTTTGATGACGATAGGGCTGGAACTATGCCAAACGTTCCCTACCCACCATTGTAATTCTGATATTGCTTCAATGGGTAATTTCATGACTCGGTCAAAGTGACCTGCATGTCGTTTTAACGCCTGCACTTTTGCTCTTTGTAAGTTTTGATAGTGCAGAGGTCCAAATTGTGTAGCTGGAAATGCTGCTACCATTTTTCCAATTACTCTTGCCACTTGTCGAATGGTTGGTCGATCGTTGACTATTAAATTGTTACATGTTTGTGCCAATTCTGCTGCTTTCTCTTTTGGCAACATTACAGACATGTGGACTGAGTTAATTGTGAATCCCAGATAGTCCATGGTTGTGGATGGCGTCAACTTAGATTTATCTGGATGTAAGACAAATCCCAAGGTTTCAAACAATTGTTTGGTAGCTGACACAGCTGATTTAGCCAATTCCATGGTTTTGCCTACTATTAAGATATCATCAAGATATGCCATGACAATATGTTTCTGTTTTCTTAATATTGCTAAGGCTGGTTTTAATATCTTGGTAAATAATCTTGGGGCTGATGTTAACTCAATAGGCAACGCTTTAAACTGCCATTGTTGCCCCATCCAGGTAAATTTCAGGTATCTGCGATGATCCTTTTGAATGGGTACTGAATAGTAGGCATCTTTTAAGTCGATACTTGCCATGAAGTATCCTTTGGAAATCAGTTGTTTGGCAGTTACAAATGTTTCCATTTTGAAATGTATTGACTTAACTTAGTGAGGTCAAGTCAATGATGATGCGACATACACCATCTTTATTGGTTTTAGTGAATATATTTGAGACAAATTCCAAGGGTTCATGTTTGGTTTTCTCAATGATACCCTTTGTAAGTAACCTCACCAGTTCTGCTTGACCCTCTAGTTTTACTTTGGGATGTATGCTGAACTGGTGGCATGTTTTCTTGAACAAATTCTATTTTGTATTCACGAATAATGTTGAGTATATATTTATCATTCGTGATAGACCTCAATGCTTCCACAAACAGGTGTAATCTCCCCCCTGTTAGTATAGATCCCCCACTTTTTATATGCTGGTAGGAACCAGACCCACCTACCTCCATGGTTATGGGTGCTTCTTCTGTTTCTTCGTTTGACGATGTGTTGTCGGATGTACTGCTGGTTGGGGCTGGCGCATTTTCCATGGGGTCCACTCTGGGCCCTGGCCTAAAAAAGGCTTTCGGGGATGGTATGCGGACCCCGAGCTTTCACCAGTCCCATGAGGCTGACGTCGACTGGTGGACGCATTGGGGTGCTGCCGTCTGGGTTTTGTGGGTCTGCTCGTTCCGGGGCCTGCCCTCATGAGGCCAAATGTTTTGGAGTCTTCTTCCAGGTCCTTTACTTTTTTAGAAAGGTCCTTACCAAAGAGCAGGATTTGTGGCTCTGAGGCCGGTGTTTTGCACTATCCTGCGAATTTTGGGTTGAGGGCAGGTCTTATTATCTCCTTACGGAGGTTGTTTATCTCGCATTGGGTGTTGCACAGCAGAGCGAATGTATCTTGCTGGTTTGTGGTCATATCCACGCCATCCACGGAACGAGCATAAGAAGGAGCTGACGTAAGGAGCCTGAGAATCCGCTGTAATTTCAATTCTTGGTTGCGGATGTTCTGCCCAACGTACCCGCAGGTTTGGCTGTTAACGGCTGGTACGTTGAGCAAAACGCAGTTTTCTGGGGCCGAATACAGTTCTAGTGCCTCATTGACTACCTGCTCTTGTAGGGGTTTGAAGGACAGGTAGTCTATGCTGGCCGCCAGTTTTGGCTCCAATGGCCGTCCTGCTCGTGGCGCTGCCACGTAGCGGTTGACCACACCCAGCAGCTCTTCTTGGTCCTGTATCCCAAGCGTACTCCCGACATCTTTGGCCAGTGACCCCTGTTCCTGACCAGCCCAGCCCAGGTCGCCAACGCTGCCCTCGGCTGAGGGAGAAGCGATGGCCAGTGCCTTGTGAGGCACTGTGGCGGGAGTGCCTGAACTCCCTTGGTGAGACTGCTCCAGCTCCCGAAGCAAGTCTCGCTGGAGCATTTGCTCCACGAGCCGCTCCAAGCGGCTCAGGCGGCTGTGTCTGCCGCTCTCGGGCAGCGAGACGTCCTCGTCGGAGATGTCAGATGTTACCGGCCGGTTTGTCTTCCGTGTTGATTTACCTCAAGCCCGCTGCTCAGGCTGCGCTAGCGGTATTGGGCTTGGCTTGGTATCAGAAATAGCAGACCGCAGCGTGTGCGGTCCTGCCGCCTCTCACCTCCCACTGATGGAACGCTCCTCTGTTGGAGTCGAACGGGGGGCGGTCTTTTTTGCTTGCCTTGCTTTGCTCATTTTTCCCAGTTGTCTTGACCTGGTGTAGACAAAGCAAAGCAACGTTTTCGAATACGACCTCAGAATAAACTTACCTGACGATCCATCTTTTTTAAAACTTGTACCGGGAGCGCCCTGTACTCCAGTTCGTCACTGTTGCACTGCGTGAACGCTCATGTCGTGCATGCGTGCTGGACGGGTTCTTCACGTAGTCACTCACGTGACTCCGAAGTAAAATTCTATCTAACTCTCTCTTAAATCCATCCAGTGATTTGGACTCCACTGCCCTCTGTGGCAGGGAATTCCACAAATTCACAACTCTCTGGGTGAAAACTTTTTTTCTCACCTCAGCCTTAAATGGCCTCCCCTTTATTATAAGGCTGTGGCCCCTGGTTCGCCCAACATTGGGAACATTTTCCTGCATTCAATCTGTATCCAAAGCTAGAGAGCAAAACTATGGGTTTAGTTTCAGTTTAGTTTGTTGTCATGTGTATCGAGGTCCAGTGAAAGGTTTTGTGTTGTGTGCTAACCAGTCAGCGGAAAGACAATACATGATTACAATCAAACCATTCACAGTGTAACAGATACATGATAAGGGAATAACTGATCAAGGATAGTCCAAGGGTCACCAATGAGGTAGATCATAGTTCAGGTAAGGAATGACAACTGAGGAGTGATTTATACAGAATAAGAGGACAGCACAGGAACAGACCCTTCGGCCCACAATGTACAGTATGTGCCGCACATAATGTCAAGATGAACTCTCGCCTGCTTGCACATGATCCACAATCCTCCATTTCCATTATTAAACCATTCTCTTCCAACTGGCAGTACATCTTATCCTAACAAATCCTCTCCAATAGCTTCTCTACGTGAGTCTCACGTCCCTGTAATTCCCTGGATTCTCTCTACTACCTTTTTTAAACAAAGGAACAACATTAGCTGAAGATAGACACAAAATGCTGGAGTAACTCAGCGGGTCAGGCAGCATATCTGGAGAAAAGGAACAGGCGACGTTTTGGGTGGAAACCTTTCCTAGACCCAAAATGTCACCTATTCCTTTTCTCCAGAGATGCTGCCTGACCCGCTGAGTTGCCCCAGCATTTTGTGTCTATCATCGGTGTAAACCAGCATCTAATGTTCCTTCCTACACATTTTGAACAACTTTATCTACTCTCCACTCCTTTGTGACCACACCTACGTCTAGAGAAGATGCAAAGATCTTCGTCAAGGCCTCTGCAATCTCCTCTCCTGCTTCTCCCAATAAACTGGGATAGATCCCATCAGGACCAATGCTCTGCTTGGTTAGAATCTGTAATGCCCTGCCTCCGGAGATGTTGGAGGGAGACTATTTTTTACATTTAAGAAATATCTAGACAAGCACTTCTATCTCCAAGATATAGAAGTGATGAATATCGCTTTTGTGGCACGGTGGCGCAGCGGTAGAGTTGCTGCCTCACAGCGCCGGATCCTCCAGGTTCGATCCTGACTACAGGTGCTGTCTGAACAGAGTTTGTACATTCTCCACGTGGCCTGCGTGTGTTTTCTCTGAGATCTTCGGTTTTCTTCCACACTCCAAAGAAGTTAGGTCTGTAAGTTAATTGGCTTGGTACAAATGTAAATTGTCCTTACATTTAGGATAGTGTTAATGTGCGGGAATCGCTGGTTAGTGTGAACTCAGTGGGTTGAAGGGCCTGTTTCTGAGCTGCATCTCTAAAACTAAAAAACTGAAGTCAACAGTGGAGAGAGACCAGAGCCAATACCTCACAATGCCAGAGACCTGGGTTCAATAACGACTTTAGGGTGCTGTCTGCGAGTTTGTACCCATGGGTCAAATGTCATCATTGTATTACAGAGAAGAGTTCTGAGATGAATGAGACCGTGCTGAAGGTTTTGTCAATGATATTCGCAATCGAAAATTACCTCTAACATTATATGGCATTATAACAGTCCATAATCCTTCAGTGTGTAATATAGTCAATACATTATCTGAATGTAATATAATTACATTATGCACTATGCTGCTGTCTAATGTGAACATTTATAATACATAACCATCTGTACAATGTGCAGGTGCCTATAATATTTTGAAAAACATCATATAATAATCGGCAAGAAAGCATAGTTCGTAAATTGATCTGATTTAAAATGCAATTTATAATATTATTAATGAGGGTATTATTCCAGGGCGCTGCACAAGGGTGACAAGCACAAAATACCAAGGATGGAAAATTCCTTCCTTTCTGTAAATCAACAGTGGATGTTTGAGGCAGGGTGGAATGCACTGTTGCTACAGTATACCATGCTTACAACTATTATATACATATTCCTGAAGAAGGTCTCGATCCAAAATATCTTCAGTCCATTCCCTCCACAGATGCTGCCTGACCCGCTGAGTTCCACTAACACGTGTACTGATTGTATGCCTCGATGTCACCTTCCCCATAGCTAACAATATATAATTCTACATTTCCTTGATCATCGTTCCCTTTGATCTGTGTTTTCTCACCACCCCCTTCCATATCTCCATGTCTCCCTCTCCCCTGACTCTCAGTCTGAAGAATGGACTCGACCTGAAACGTCACCCATTCCTTTTCTCCGGAGATGCAGCCTGAACCGCTGAGTTGCTCCAGCATTTTTGAGTGTCTTTGGGTTTGTCTAGCAAGTTGTGTTTTGCTAAGCATTGCATACACTTATTACAGCTTGTATTAGGTTGTAATCATTAATGTAACGTATCACCAAGGTGTATGTAATTTGAAGATAGACACAAAATGCTGGAGTAACTCAGCGGGACAGGCAGATCTCTGGTGAGAAGGATTGGGTGATGTTTTGGGTCGAGAACCTTCTTCAGACTGAGAGTCGGGGAGCGGGAGAGATATGGATGGGTAAGGTGTGAAAAGGAGAGCGTGAAAGGGATGGAGATTGATGTAATGTAACATAGCCTCATTGCTACCCATTTATTGAGGGAATTGATTTATACAAAGAGTTGTGTGCCACAAATGTTTCCAATTACAGTCTGAAGATGGGTCTCGACCCGAAACGTCACCCATTCCTTCTCTCCAGAGATGCTGCCGGTCCCGCTGAGTTACTCCAGCTTTTTGTGTCTATCTCCAGTTACAATGTTGGGTGTGAAGTAGCAGTTACAACTCGTCCCATTCAAAAAAACCGAGCGTGTGTTGTGGTGGTTTTGGCTGCTTTTGTTGTGTCGGGGACGGCAAGCATAGTGTTTGGCACATTTTCCGCAGGCATTTCATGTTTATTTCATTTCACAGACACGAACAAAATGAATGTGAATGGAATGTTTTTTTTCTCTGTGGCCCAACTGTTAAATAATGCATTGATCGCACAGGTTAAACAAATCCCTCTACTGAATGTCACTTACTGCAGGGCTGTAAGAGGAAAGGTTCGGTGAATACTTTGCTTGGGAATTATAGGAGAATTGTGCTACAACCAACTGGAGAATTCTCTGCTTTAACAATTGATGATCTTTACAGCTGATAAAAACCGGTTCGAACCACCAGGGCCACTTGCAGAGGCTGCTGCCACTGACATGAGTTACTTAATGAATACTGAACAAATAAACTACCTCCCGAGAGGGTTGCAGTCTCTGCAGGGTCTTTGGCATGCTGCACACGGCTGCAATATATTCACGCATCCTGGAATGGCAAGGAATGACAATACACAACAGGTCCAAGCTCCAACACTGGATAAAGGAATATTCAACCGTGTATACAGCACGGAAACGGACTCGTCGGCCCAACGCGACCATGCCTAAATGGCCCAACCGCGTCCTACTTGCATACGGGCAGGAGAGTGGGGGAAATGGTTGTGTATCCGGGTTTGGCATAGGGAAGAGAGAGGAGAAGGAAGGTGGGGCTGGGTTTAGTTTAGTCTAGAGATACAGCGCGGAAACAGGCCCTACGGCTCACTGAGTTCGCGCCGACAAGCGATACCCGCATATTAACACTATCCTACACTTACTGAGGACAATTCTTACATTTACCAAGCCAATTATCCTACAAACCTGAACGTCTTTGGAGTGTGGGAATAAACCGAAGATCTCGGTGAAAACCCACGCAGTCATGAGGAGAACGTACAAACTCCGTACAGCCAGCATCCGTAGTCGGGATTGAACCCGGGTCGATGGCGCTGTAAGGCAGCAACTCCACCACTGCGCCACTGTAGTTGTTCACTAAAATTGGAGAATTCAACCTTCACACTGGAAGGTTGTAAGCTACTTAAGTGAAATATGAGGTGCTGTTCGTCCAATTTGCTTGTGGCCTCAATCTGGCAATGGAGGAGGCCGAGGACAGAAAGGTCATAATGGGAACGGAATGAGTTTGAATGAACCATTCAAATGGTGAACAATCAGGAGATTCAGCAGACCTTCCCAGACCAACCAAACTATTAGCATGGCTAATCTCATTCATTATTGGATATTTCCAATGATCACAGTATTCTGCCTGAATATTTCCCACACTTTCATCCCACTTTACTCCTCTGTTATTCGGAGATTGAATATTTGTGGAGTTCTGTCACTCGAGCTTGTCTGCACTGCACAGATCTGTGATATGTCAACATCACTCACCTTAACTCTCTGTTCAATACACTTGCCTGTTACTATGGCAACTGAGGCCCACTGTAGATGACTCACACCACACAGGATTGTGGTCCTGGCTGGAATCTTCCATAAGGTCATAAGTGATAGGAGCAGAATTAGGCCATTCGGCCCATCGTCTATTCTGCCATTCAATCATGGCTGATCTATCTTTGCCTCCTCACCACATTCTCTTGCCTTCTCCCCATAACCCCTGACCCCCATACTAATGAAGAATCTGTCTATCTCTGCCTCAAAAATATCCATTGACGGCCTCCACAGCTTTCTGTAGCAATGAATTCCACAGATTCACTACCCTCTGACCAAAGAAATTCCTCCACATTTCCTCCCTAAAGGAATGTCCTTTAATTCTGAGGCTATGACCTCTGGTCTTAGACTCTCCCACGAGTGGAAATATCCTCTCCACATCCACGATCCAGGCCTTTCACTATTCGGTAAGTATTTAGGATGAATTCGTCAATGGAATACATTTGTGAGCCTTACAGCTCCAGTCCTCATTTCCCTATACTACACAAAGTGTATTGCTTCACAATTCACAATGTTACCCAAAGTACTCTCAGAGTACTTAGTACTCAGAGTACTCGATTGCCCAGAGTAGGGGAATTGAGAACCAGAGGACAGGTTTATGGCGAAGAGAAAAAGATACAGTAGAATTTGAGGGGTATAGGTGGTGGGCGTATGGATCCAGCTGCCAGAGGAGGTAGTTGAGGTAGAGACTATTGCAACGTTTAAGAAACAACTGGTCAGGTACATGGATAGGACAGGTTTGGAGGGATATGGGTCAAACGGAGGCAGGTAGATGGGACATGTTGGTGGGTGTGGGGAAGTTGGGCCGAAGGGCCTGTTTCCACGCTGTATATCTATATGACTCTATGTTGCACTTAAAATGCACAACTGGCAATCATTGCTAAGCACTTCTTCCTCTTAATATGCTCCCCATCATTCTCCAAAGGAACCACCTCAGCACAGGACAAGAACACGTGACCATAGTGGACACAAAACAGAGAAAACATGAGGTTCCAAAGTGTAGACAAGCAGCATCTGTGGAGTGAGCAGTCTGGTGACACTTTGAGTCAGGACACTTCTTCACATCGATGCCAAATGTATGAAGGGTCCTGACCCGAAGCCTGCCCATTTCCCTCCACAGATGCTGCCTGGCCCATTGTGTTCCTCCAGCACTTTGTGCTTTGTTCAAGATTCCAGCATCCGCAGTTCCTTGTGCCTCCAGGCTTGTAAGTATAATTGGACTACTAATGGGGAGGCCCAACATGGCCGAGGATGTATACTCTTCACGTGGACAGTGCACGGCTCGAGTATATAGACTGCTCTGACCCTTCAGAGATTGAATTAGAAGTCAGTAGAAGGAAAGAACTCTTCTAAGATGGTGCTTGTACTCCAGTGAGATACAATACGTGTAGAGATCTGAACCTGAAGTTACATCCCAGATGCAATGAGCTGCATAAAATATCTCCAAAACAGAAGCTATTTTAATAGTTAATGTGATGAACAGTCCACTTGAAAAATTGGGAATTCATTTAGCCTCCAGAACACAGGTGATACGGTGGCACAGCGGTAGAGTTGCTACCTCACAGCTCCAGAGACCCAGGTTCGAACCTGACTATGGGTGCTGCCTGTAGGTAGTTTGTACATTCTCCCTGTGAACCGCGTGAGTTTTCTCCGGGTGCTCCGGTTTCCTCCCACGTTCCACAGAAGTGCAGGTTTGAAGGTTAATAGGCTGTGTTAATAATTGTAAATTGTCCTTAGAGTGTAGGATAGTGATATTGTACGGGGATCGCTGGTCGGCGCGGATTCGGTGGGACGTTTCGGGCTTGTTTGCGCGCTGTATCTCTAAACTAAACTGAACTAAACACAATCCAAATTTAGCGAAATGTAATCTCAAGACCGTGATAGAAACGCAGCATGAAATTACAAACACCAACATCATGAAATCATATCCACAAAAATATATTAATACATTTTCACATCTAGAACAATAAATATAGTTCTAAATTTTTTTTTTTACATCTTTGAACGATGGAGATGTTCCATAAAGTCAGGTTTACGAAGGCAATTCCTTGAACTTCTCCATGGCGTGACTAAGCTGCATGCTTATGCCCCACGGCACTTCTCATGACTGATGAGGCTTCTGGATGAATGAAATGAGTGCAGAAGCCAGAGCTATTGAAGTCGTATCCCACACATTCTGATTATTTCAGACATGAGGCATGAATTTAATGAGAAGCCGAGATGAAGATATTTCGGGGTAATAGCCGCTCTCCAATACATTTCATAATATCACGTTGGTGGAGATAATGGGAATTGATGCATGTTTAATATTTATGAAATACAATATATTTCTGAAACAGGCGAGCTGTTACTGTTCAGCCTATTATTAAAACACTTCAAATTCAGGACGAAAACTCTGAGCTCTGTAATGTCACCGATGATTGTCTGACTTGACTTTTGTTTCGATGTCATCTCTTCCGTACTCATTATTCCAACTCAGTCCAGACTGGTACTGGGGTCAATTGTGTTCAGTCCGTTCCAGTTAATTGTGACAAAACTAACAAAATTATTCTTCCCACTGAGCACAAATAAGCTACCCTGTCAAACAAGTGCCCAATTTATTTAATCTTCTGGAGGTAGCTGATTGCAGCAGCACATGGAGTTTCTTGTGTGGAGGAGTCACATAGTATCCATTATTACCAAAAGCCCTACGAACATAAGGATTTGAGCAGGAGCAAGCAATCATCTCCTCAAGGCTGAAACATCTTATAGTAAGATCCTGTCTGATAGAGTCATAGAGTTACACAGTGTGGAAACAGACCCTTCGGCCCAACTTGCCCACACTGGCTAACATGTCCCATCTACACTAGTCCCACCTGCCTGCGCTTGGTCAATATCCCTCCAAACCTGTCCTTGTCTAACTGTTTCTTCAGCATTGGGATAGTCCCAGCCTCAACTATCTCCTCTGGCAGCTCGTTCCATACACCCACCACCCTTTGTGTGGAAAAAGTTATCCCTCAAATTCCTATTAAATCTTTTCCCCTAAACCTATGTCCTCTGGTCCTTGATTCACCTACTCTGGGCAAGAGAGACTCTGTGCATCTCCCCCAATTACTCTATCTTACCCGATCTTGCTCTAACCTCAATTCCCCACCATCAAATCTAGCCACAATAACCGTCTGTCTGTCTGTCTGTCTGTCTGTCTGTCTGTCTGTCTGTCTGTCTGTCTGTCTGTCTGTCTGTCTGTCTCTGCATTAAAGAACATTTGAAGACTCAACTTCCAATAACTTTTCAGGAAGAGAATTCCAAAGAAACCCATGGGAAACAAAATCTCCTCATCTCTACTTTAAATGAGACAACTTTTACATTTAAACAGAGAATCCCACATCTAGATTTCTCCCACAAAGAGAAATATTCTCTACATATCCACTCTTTCAAAACCTGTGACATATGTTCCAGTAATGTGTTGGCAGTGATGCTTCTGCAAGCAAGATTTTCATTGTACCTGTACTCCACTGTAGACATGCATATGACAAGAAATGTAACATGACTTGTCATATGTCAGGCAGCTTCTCTGGAGAACAGCAATAGGTAATGCTTCTGAGGGAGAGTCTGAAGGAGGGGTCCCGACCCGAAACGGCACCCATCCACATTCTTTAGAGGTGCTGCCTGACCCGCTGAGTTAATCCAGCATTTTGTATATTTTTCTGAAAATTGAAAGATTGGTTTGCGATTTGCAGTAACATTAGATTTGCAGTAACATGCAGAGGTCAAAAGTGATTGACTGATTATTATCACATGTGACAAGTTATAGTGAAATTATTTGTTTTGCACACCATACACAGGGTATGCAAGAGTCGCCACATATAGGCCGCCGACACAGGTACAAGTTATTCAGTGTAGTCCCCAATGGACCCTCTTTGTTCTCAGCGCCCCATCCCACCCCCTGCCAGGTCCCTCCTTGGAGTGGGATGGAGGGAGGAAAGAGAATGAGAATGGGAATGGGAATGGGAATGGGAATGGAGTGAGGACTGGTGGGATGACAACAATCCCCCATTTAGATGGGAAAATGCAGCTGACCGCAAATGGAAGTGTACGAGGAAACCGCTGAACCTGCGGACATTCGATGGAAGATGTCAACAGAGTCGTGCCTAGACCTTGGCACAAGTTCAGGAGGATTCATCGAATTGGGGAGCATCTTTGGAGAGAGAAACATTAACACTGCAAGTTGACAAACCATGTCTTCCTTTCACAGATAAAGCTAGACCTGATGAGCATTTCCAGCATTCCTTACAGATGATCAGCAGTCACAGTACTTTGGCGGGGAGAGAACAAGATTTGAGAGCGGAGGTCGGGCGCTGTAAATTACAATGCTTTATGTAGTGACTGAACAAATCCATTTGAAATGAATTCTTATCCATAGAGTCAATTGAATTACACTGTTATCAACTGGTAGTTAATGAACCTGCCGGAGATACTATAGAAGCCCAACACTTGCCTATAATTGGGACAGATACTATCTGAAGAAATTTATCTTCACAGAAAGAGTTAGTAAGTGAATATTAAAATATAAAACGACAGGTCAAGAGGTTTAAATAAGCCTGACTCAAGAAATAGTCAAAATCAAAGTTTAAAATGGGAATAATTTATCTTTTTGTGCTTCACCCCATTATTATCGTGAGCTGCCAAAGCAGATTTAATGAGGGAGGTGCCAGGATACAATTATCTCAACAACACAGAGATGCATGTTGGAACATAATTGAGTGAGCCGCAGGGAAAATAAATTATGATATAATTAACTTAACAGCAGAGACTGATACTGAGAATTACTGCAACACTCTGTTGATCTTTGCACTAATTTTCTTCCCTCTTTGCTGTGACAGCAGTGGCTCACTGTTCTTCATGCTCACAGACAAAGTTAGTGGCATTTAGTTTAGTTTAGAGATACAGCACAGAAACTGGCCCTTCGCACCACCGAGCCCGCACATTAGCACTATCCTGCACACATTTACAATTTTCAATTTTACAATTTACAATCTTACCAAAGCCAATTAACCTACAAACCTGTACGTTGTTGGAGTCTGGGAGGGAAACCGGAAATCCCGGAGAAAACACACGCCGGTCACAGGGTGATTGCACAAACTCCCGTACAGACAGCACCGGTAGCCAGGATCGAATCTGGATCTCTGGCGCTGTGTGGCAGCAACTCTGCCACTGTGTCACCGTGCCTTTGTCTCAGATTTAAGCAGCTGTAATGGCATTGTCCACAATGTGATGGCTGAAGGAGGATGTCACTAGAGTTCCCTGTGTGCCTTCTCTCATGAAACCACTGGATGGATGCCTGGATCCCTATGCTTTCCTTAGTCCACTCATACTGTCTTTCCACTCACTGCTTAGCGCGCAACAACAACAACAACAACAACAACAAAAGCTCTTCACAGTACCTCGGTACACGCGACAATATACTAAACAACTCAAATTTTTTGCAATAAATGGCTGAGGGGAGTGGTGACAGAGTATGTAACATTATGAGAGGCATAAATACGCAGGCAGTCAGAACCTTTTTGCTGGGGTGGTAATGTCAAAGACTAAGGGCATAGTTTAAGGTGAGAGGAGTTTAAAGAAGGTGTGCAGGGCAAGGATTTTTACACAAAAGGTGGTGGGTGCCTGGAACACTTTGTCTGGTGCAGGAAGATACAATAGCGGCGTTTGAGAGATTTTTGGAGTTGCATGTGGATATGCAGGTAGTGGAGGGATATGGATCACGTGCAAACAGAGGAGATTAGTTAACAGCTTCGCATTGAGCACAGACATTGTGGGCCGAATGGCCTGTTGCTGTTCTATACTGTCTATGTTCTAACATGATGAGGGTGGGATGCAGGAAATGCATCCCCATAATAAAGGTAAATTAAACATCTGGAAACACATTTGGGGTAAGAGGGGAGAGATTTAGAGTGATCTGAGGGGAAACTTCTCCACCCAGAGATGGTGGAGGCTGGGTCTCTGACGGCAGTGAAGGCAATGGACCAGGGTGTAAGGGCACCATAGACACTAAAAAGCATTTGGACAGCTACAGATGCATGGACTGGATAGGTTCAGAAGGAAGGCACAAAATGCTGGAGTAATTCAACAGGTCAGGCAGCATCTCTGGAGAAAAGGAATGGGTGACTTTTCAGGTTGAGACCCTTCTTCAAACTGAGATTCAGGGGAAAGGGAAACGAGAGAAATAGATGGTGACCAGAATCAGAATCAGAATCAGAATCAGAATCAGATTCACACTTTATTCGCCAAGTATGTTTTGCAACATACGAGGAATTTCATTGGACATGTCAGTCATACAATTAAAAGCAACAGAACACTCAAAAAACACATTTTAATATGAACATCCACCACAATGACTCCTACACATTCCTCACTGTGATGGAAGACAAAATAAAGTTCGTCCTTCCGTTAGTTCTTCCTCGGCCGTGGGCCTCGAGCCCCCGTTGACGGGACGATCTTGACTCCCGTAGCCGGTGGCGTTTGGGCCCTCGGCGATGAGGCGATCTAGCTCCCGCATCGGGGGGAATGTCAGCTCCCCCGCGCCGGGCAATCGAACCTCGCGTCGGGGCTGGTCGAACCTTCCGCGACGTTGAAGCTCCCAACTTGGTCTCACCCAAAGACTGCGAGCCCTTGGTGTTGGTTCCGCGGTGGGAGCGATCCCAGGCAAGGGATCAGCTCTGATGTTAAATCTGCGCTCCGCGGTGGGGCTCACGACAGTCTGAGGAGGCTTCCAGCTCCATCGATGGTAGGCCGCAGAGCCCGGAGAATGTGATCCGAAAAATAATCACATCTCTGGCAAGGTAGGAACTCGAAAAAAGGTTTCCCCCGATCCCCTCTCCCCCCCCCACCTCCCCCACTTAAAACAAACCGAAGAACATAAAACAAAACTTTTAACATACGAAAAAATAATAACAAAAGAGTGAAAAGACAAACAGACTGCCGGCAGGGCTGCCATCTCCCCGGTGATGGAGAGAGATATAGAACAAATGAATGAAACAGAAGCAAAAAAATAACGAGGAAACAGACCATTGTTAGCTGTTTGTTCGGTGAGAACGAGTACCGACAATCAGACTCAACAAGATGACTTGGAAGCTGATGAGACTTGGGTGGGCGATGGACAGAGAGAGAGGAAATGCAGAGGTTACTTGAAGTTAGAGAAATTGATATTCATTCCACTGGGTTGTAAGCTGCCCTAGCGAAATATGAGATGTTCAGCAGGATATGGGCCAAACACAGGCAGGTGGGACTAGTGTAGGTGGTCGGCGTGGGCAAGTTGGGCCTAAGGGCCCGTTTCCTTGCTGTATGACCCTATGATTCTATAACACAGGCCGAGTTTGGCCGAATGCTTCTATGTTGCCTTATTCCATGACTGTGACTCACTCTGCCTCTTGTGCCGAGCTAGATGGAGTGAGTCACTGAGCACTGAGCAGGCATTCGTAGAGTCATACAACATGGATACGGACCCCGATGCCCAACTCATCCATGCTGACCAAAATGTCCCATCTAAGCGGAGATATGTTTTTTTTTGCCTTCCTTCACAGCTGTGAAGGATGTTTGTGTAAATTGTGTTGGGTCTTGGGTCTTTCTTGTTTTGTATGTATGGCTGCAGAAACGGCATTTCGTTTGGACCTCAACGAGGTCCAAATGACAAATAAATGTATTGTATTGTATTGTATTGTATTGTATTGTATTGTATTGTCCAATTGGCCCACGTTTGGCCCATATTGCTCTAAACCTTTCCTGTTCATTCTGCCCTACCTACTTTGGTGTGACCACTTGAATCGGCGCTGCACCTGCAAGACGTCCATGGAGAAATGAGAGGCACAAAAAGCTGGAGTAACTCAGCGGGACAGGCAGCATCTCTGGAGGGGAGGAATGGGTGACGTTTCAGGTCGAGACCCTACTTCAGACCCAGGTCCCCACTCCTTCATCTTTACTATAACCTTCCTACACAAGACACTGGAGACTGTAGATGCTGGATGGAATCTGGAGCAATGACCAAACCAATGAAGAACTCTGTGGGTGGAGCAGGGTGCTGTGGGGAGGAAAGGCCGGTCGACATTCCGTGACCAAACCCTGTGCCAAGATGCAGGGTCTCGACACGAATCATCTAGCCTTCCGTTCCCACACCGCTGGCTGCATCCAGCAGATGGCTTGTTGCTGTTAAAAGTCATGAATGTTGCCTTTCGCGTCAAGCACTTTAAATAGAATCCTCAAGGACTCCAGTGATTTAGTACATTCTGCGACTTAGGATCACGACCAAACATTGACTAAGAGTGCTCAGGGAATAATCACTTAAGCTAAGCATGCCCTGGCGATATTCCTGCTTGTAAAGAGACAGATACTGTAAATGGTGCCCGCGTATGCCAATGGCCTGATTTCACTTGACTGAGCTTTTTAGCCCAAGGATGGTATCATGTTATCTCTCTAGGGGACAGGCAACCACACTGCATGTTTTTACATGACTATACCGCCATTAACTTCACACACACAACAGTTTTACGTCGACAACAAAGCACCTTGTGATGTATCATAAATCATTCACGATATAGGTAGACAGACATGAATGATATCTTCAATACAAGGTTCCTGTAACTTATTATTAATTTGCAAATCTTTGCTAGGAATTATCTATGATAAATCATCTGCATCTCTCAAGCGTTAAAAATTCATTTGATTTATAATGCATAAGCTCAGTCATTTATTTATCAACGGTAAAGGTGAATTTTTACATTCACATTTGTTTCATTCTTCCAGGTCAGGAGAGAAAGGGAAATGAAGAATGAGATCCTTCACCCAGGGGGATTGAAAATTGATCTTGTCCCACCTGCACTCAAGCTACTTTCCTTGGAATAAGGAGGGCAGCTCTGGCTAACATCTCCCCTTCCTGATCCATGGCACCAGGCTATCACTTGCTGAGGGTGGCAAGGTGGCGCAGCAGTAGAGTTGCTGCCTTACGGTGCCAGAGACCCGGGTCCAGCCCTGATTACAGGTGCTGGCCGTACGGAGTTTGTACGTTCACCCTGTGACCGCGTGGGTTTTCTCCGAGTGCTCCATCCCCCTAGCACCATTGGAATTGATGTCCACCAACAATCATTAGAGTCCGGCATGGTGGCACAGCGGTAGAGTTGCCGACTTACAGCACTTGTTGGCGGCGCAACTCACCCGTTGCAGCGGCCCCTACAGCCTGTCTGTCTTTTTTTTATTTTTTGTCTAGTTAAATGTAGTGTTTGGTGTTTTTTAATACTGGTTTTAAATGTTGGGGGCGGGGGGGGGGGAGGGGGAAACTGTTTAAATCTCTTCCCTGTCTGGGAGACCTGACCTTTTCCCTGTCGGGTCTCCGTTGTCGTTGGGGCCTAGCACCGTGGAGCGGCCTCCAACCTGAACGACCCGGGGGCTCGGGAGACTGCGGAGCTGCGGACTACTCACCATCGTGGGACTGGCCAGCCTCGGAGCGTGGGGAGCGGTGGTGACTCGCTGCTGCGGCTCGACTCCTGGGGCTCGGAGGCTCCAGCAACGCAGCCGCAGGTCCGGTGGACTGTCGGGGACATCGGGAGCTCGCGGGTCCGGGGGGAGAGAGAGACCGCTTCCCGGAGCTCCCGCAACGCGACTTCTCCAGTCCGTGTCGCGTGGTTGGAACGACCCGGAGCGGGGCCGTACATCGCCCGGCGCGGCTTCATGGCTGTGGAACATTCCAGCGCCCGCCGGGGGCTCCAACTTCGAGACTTTTAGACCGGGAGCGGGGCCGTAAATCGCCCGGCACGGCCTAAAATGGCCGTGGGACTTATCATTGCCCGCCTGGGGCTTGGACATCGGGAGAGACATGGAGAACAGGGGAGAGAAAAGACTTTGCCTTCCATCACAGTGGGTTCACTGTGATGGATGTTTGTGTGAACTAAATTGTGTGTATGTCTAGGAATTGTCTTTGTTTGTATGGCTGTGGAAACAGAATTTCGTTTCAGCCTCACTGAGGCTCAAATGACAATAAATTGTATTATATTACTGCGCCAGAGATCCGGGTTCGATCCCGACAGGGTCTGTACGTTCTCCCTGGGACTGCGTGGGTTTTCTCCGAGTCCTTCGGTTTCCTCCTACACTCCAAAGATGTGCAGGTTTCCAGGTTAATTGGCTTGGTATACACGTACAAATTGTCCCTAGTGTGTGTAGGATAGTGCAGGGATCACTGGCCGGATGTGCAGGGATCGCTGGCCGGATGTGCAGGGATCACTGGCCGGATGTGCAGGGATCGCTGGTCGGTGCCGAATCAGTTTGCCGAAGTTGCTCGTTTCTGTGCTGTATCTCTAAAACTGAAACTGAAGACTGCATGGATTTCCTTTGTGGGCTCTGGTTTCATCCCATGATTTGGGGATTGGAGGTGAATTGCCAACTGTAGGTTGCGTCTGGAGTGTAGATGAGTGGTAGAAGTTGAGGGGAGTTGAGGGGAGTTGAGGATTAGGATAATGGGTGCTTCATTGTAGGTACGGACAGCATGGGCTGAAGGGCCTTTGTTACACTTTGTGACTCGAAGAGCAAGTAGGAGTTTTTGTACTGTAACATTGCCCTGTATTAGTTCAGTTTTAGTTTAGAGATACAGCGCGGAAGCAGGCCCTTTGGCCCACTGTGTCCGCACTGACCCGCGATCCCCGCACATTAACATTATCCTACACACACGAGGGAAAATTTACATTTGTACCAAGCCCATTAATCTACAAACCTGTACGTCTTTGGAGTGTGGGAGAAAACCGAAGATCTCGAAAACTCACACAGGTCACAGGGAGAACGTACCATCTCCGTACAGACAGCGCCCGTAGTCAGGATCAAACTCGGGTGTCTGGCGCTGTGAGGCAGCAGCTCTCTCGCTGCACCACCGCACGGCCCTATTATGCAGGGGTTTGACTATCAGGCTTTGCCATTGATCCCCTGATTAACCATATATAACCATATAACAATTACAGCACGGAAACAGGCCATCCCGGCCCTTCTATTCCGTGCCGAACACTTACTCTCACATAGTCCCATCTACGTGCACTCAGGCCATAACCCTCCATTCCTTTCCCGTCCATATGTGGGATAAAACTGGAGGAAACCCACAGGGAGAACGTGCGAACTCCGCACAGGCAGCCCTGTTAGTCAGGATCAAACCTGGGTCTCTGGCACCGTCAGCCAGCAACTCTACTGCTGCGCCATTGTGCTGGCCTGTAGTTAGTAGAAATGAATGGTTGGATTGGAAGTGAGAGAGAAAGGAATAGAAGATATTTTAGTTGGTGAAATGATATGATTTGGGTGGAGGTTTATGTGGAGCACTAACACCAGCATGGCCTTATGTGTCGTTCCTGTGCCACATATTCTTCAGATGGAGAAGGTGAACAGATCCAGAAGCAGGGAATGGCCACAATGTGAGAGGAAGCAGGCAGCACGAATGGCAAAGGGTACGGGGAGGTAGATCATGAGGAGGAAGGATTGATGGAAGGTGAAGGTTTATACTATAGAGTTGGGGGGTTGAGAGATGGGTGGGAAGGGAGGATAAATGCAAGGGCTTTGGCCAGCAAGATGGTCATCAAGGAAAGTACCAGTGGACCAGGGCAACTGAGGGAGGAGAGAATATCAGCAGCTCTCTATAAAGCAATGACAGTGGCCAAATTCAGTGGGAAATAGTGATGAGATTCAAGGCAATGGGGTTCGATGGTTGAGGCTCGGCCTGAGAGGGGTCAAGTGGCAGCTAGCTTTTTCCCCAGAGGAGGGCAATCAAGAACTCGAGGAGACAGGTTTAAGGTGAGAGGGAGAAAGTTTAAAGGTTGTGAAGGCCAAGTCGATGGATATTTTTAAGGTGGAGATTGATAGATTCTTGATCAGTACGGGGGTCAGGGGTTACGGGGAGAAGGCAGCAGAATGGGGTTAGGAGGGAGAGATAGATCAGCTATCATTGAATGGCCCAGTAGATTTTCCGAATGGCCTAATTCTGCTCCGATAACTTAAGAACTCATGAAGATTTAGTAAAGAATTATTTTCCAGACAGTTTGGTGGACATGTACAATCTGCAGCCCAGGGAGATGGAGGAAGCAAAGATGACAATCATGTTTCAGAGTCATTTAGACAGGCACATGAACAGGCAAGGAATGAAGGGATACAGATATAGGTCATGTGCGGGCAGATGTGTAATTTTAATTGATATCATGATTGGCACAAAGATCGTGGGCTGAAAGCAGTGTTGCAGTGCTGCAGCCTTATAGTCATAGAATCATACAGTCATACAGCGTGGAAACAGGCCCTTCGGCCCGACTTGCCCACATCGACTGACATGCCCCATCCACACTAGTCCCACCTCTTGCATTTGGCCCAAAATCACTCCAAACCTGTCCCTTCCATGTACCTGTCCAAATGTTTCCTAAATGTTTTGGACAGTACCTGCCTCAACCACCTCCTCTGGCAGCTCATTCCATACACCCACCACCCTTTGCATACAAAGGTTGCCCCTGAGGTTCCTATTTCTTTGTTCTATTCATAAATCATTCCAATAAAGGCCAGAACATGACCACACACAGCAATTATACCTGTGGTCTGTTGAGAATGGACATAACAACCCTCCCCTACATTGATGGTGTCACTTTATGGGATGAAGTGGAACCTCCAACAACCCTGGCAATGTGTTGTTGATGGAGTTAGGAGCTGGGAATCACCAGTTTCCAAGAGGGCAGTGGAGGCCAAATCACTGGATGGATTTAAGAGAGAGTTAGATAGAGCTCTAGGGGCTAGTGGAGTCAAGGGTTATGGGGAGAAGGCAGGCACGCGTTATTGATTGCGGACGATCAGCCATGAATGAATGGCGGTGCTGGCTCGAAGGGCCGAATGGTCTCCTCCTGCACCTATTTTCTATGTTTCTAAGTACATCGGCTCTGAATTCCTCATGGTTTAATACACTTTCAATAACACTGACATGTGTGCTAAGGGGCATTACTTTGATCGTGCACCTCTACTCTACCATATGTCGCCTTGGTTTAAAAAGGTGCAATTCTTAATCCCATCAATATTCTTTATGGCTTTTATGTACAACTGTGATGTTCAAATTTAAATAAATGTTCTAGTCAATACAACTCTTGCAATTAGTCATACTTCACACCAAAATAAACATGATTCCATTACACTGGAGCATTTCAAAGCGATGGGGACAAAGGGCTTTCTGTACTCTCTCTCAACAGATATGTCATACTGACGTGGGTATTTGCTGGGTTTGAATGCACCCAGAAACAGGTTGTCTGCACTAATCCTGCGTCAAACGTACAGAAAACCATCTACCATCTGACCACGTGGCATTCTGAAGAAAGGTCCTGCCCAAAACGTCACCTATCCATGTTCTCCGGAGATGTTGCCTGATCGATGAGGAACTGCAGCACTTTGTACCTTATTTCACGTGGAAGTCGTGGTGGTGTGATATCGGTGAAGAGTCCCATGCTTCCATACCACTCACTCAGACCACTGTACCTACACTCTCTTTCAACTCATGGCCTCTTTATACTTCATATTCCGCTTGGGGAGTCTGCATCCTGGGGGCATGAACATCGAATTCTCCCAATTTTGTTAGTCCTTGCTGTCTCCTCCCCTTCCTCAGTCCCCC
This sequence comes from Amblyraja radiata, assembly GCF_010909765.2. Taxonomy (NCBI): domain Eukaryota; kingdom Metazoa; phylum Chordata; class Chondrichthyes; order Rajiformes; family Rajidae; genus Amblyraja; species Amblyraja radiata. Next base: position 2,485,863 of record NC_045989.1, read on the forward strand.
TGCTGTCTCCTCCCATCCCCCAGCCTTCGGGCTCCTCCTCCTTTTTCCTTTCTTGTCCCCGCCCCCCCACCCCCGATCAGTCTGAAGAAGGGTTTCGGACTGAAACGTTGCCTATTTCCTTCGCTCCATAGATGCTGCTGCACCCGTTGAGTTTCTCCAGCTTTTTTGTGTACCGCCTCTTTATACTTGCTGCTAGCGTGTCTCCCATGCTCCCTTTAAACAGTCCATCCACGTTTAGAGGTTATTATACTGTGTAAGATTTAAAGAAAAAAGCCCATTAAATGTGTGCGTGGGTTTTTTTCCGGGTGCTCCGGTTTCCTCCCACACTCCAAAGACATACAGGTTTGTAGGTTAATTGACGTCTGTAAATTGTAAATTGTCCCTAGAGTGTAGGACAGTGATCATTAGTTGGTGCGGACTTGGTGGGCTGATGGGCCTGTTTCTGCGCTGTATCTCGGAAGTCTAAAGTCTAATGTGTGTTGGAGCATTAATAGAATAACATCCAAGACTGTGGAATATACGCTAGTCTGACCATCGAATGCACAAGCTTGCCGAGTGGGCAGAGTTTTAGTGCCTGCTAATGAACACGGCAGGAAATTGGTGCAGTTTGAACATCTACCAAATGGGTTAATGGAGATAGACACAAAATGCTGGAGTAACTCAGCGGGTCAGGCAGCATCTTTGGAGAGAAGGAATAGGTGGTCCTTCTTCAGACTGAGAGTCTCACTGTATATGACTGCCCTCTGTTTCTGAAGAAGCTGTCTCGACCCATTCCTTCTCTCCAGAGATGCTGCCTGTCCTGCTGAGTTACTCCAGTATTTTGTGTCTATCTTCGGTGTAAGCCAGCTTCTGCAGTTCCTTCCTACACAAATGGGTTCATGGCATTTAATTAATCTCGATAAAGAAGTCCATTCACCAAATTAACATGGTTGATATGTCGAGGAGACAAAAAGGTAACATATTCGTGCAGTTCTTTTCTCAGGTCACAGACATTGCACCCTGACAGATGATCTCTAACAATGCTCGGAGCCAAGCAGCCAACGTGTAGTCTAGTTGGACAAGCACACAGCGATAGGTATAAACCCAAGTGATGCTTTCTATCTATGCAATGAGTCATATCCACAATGTGAAAGATGCACCACAACATAGAACATAGTATAGTACAATAGATGGACACAAAAACCTGGAGTAACTCAGTGGGACAGGCAGCATCTCTGGGAGAGAAGGAATGGGTGACGTTTTGGGTCGAAGCGTTTCAGTCTGAAAAAGGGTCTCAACCCGAAATGTTACCCATTCCTTCTCTACAGAGATGCTGCCTGGCCCGCTGAGTTACTCCACCCTTTTATGTCTATCTTTGGTTTAAACCAGCATCTGCAGTTCCTACCTACACATAGAATACTACAATACAGGAGCAGTCCCTATGGCCCACAATGTCCGCATCAAACATGGCCAGGTTAAACTACATATCCTCTACATGCATGTGATCAATATCCTTCCATTCCTTATATATCCTTGTGCCTATCTCTGTGTGTGCCTCCACCACCAACTCTACTAGTAAGTTCCAGGTGATCTGTGTAAAAAGCTTGCCCTTTTTAAACATTGTCCCTCTGACCTCATATCTATCCCCTCTAGTCTTTGACAATTTCACACTGGGAAAAAGGTTCTGACTGTCTACCCTATCTGTCCCTCTCATATAATTCCCTCAGGTGTCCCCTCAGCCACCAACATTCCAGAGAAAACTGTCCAAGTTTATTCGACCTTTGATTACAGTTAATACCTTCCAATCCCGGCAACATTCTGGTAAACCTCTTCTGCAGCCTCTCCAAAGCCGCCACATATTTATTGTGTTCGGGTGACCAGAACTAATTCAGTATTTTGGATATAAGGAACTGCAGATGCTGATTTACAACAACAACAAAAAGACACATAGTGCTGGAGTAACTCAGCAGGTCAGGCAACATCTCTGGAGAACATGGACAGTGATATTTTTGGTCGAGGCCCTTTCTTCAGACTGACCCAGAAAGAGGGCTCCTTCAAGTCGCTGCTCATCCAATTCTCACCGAGCCCGCAGCTAATGATGGCCTGTTTCTGCGTTTATCATTGTTACTTTGATGCATATATTTCATTCATTTGTTCTCTTTCTCTCTATATCACCGTCATCTCTCGTTTCCCTTTCCTCTAACTTTCAGTCTGTAAAAAGGTCTTGACCCGAAATGTCACCTATTCATTTTCCCCAGAGATGCTGTCTGACCCGCTGAGTTACTCCAGCATTTTGCGCCTGTCTCTAATTTTCTACTCACTTGAGGATATTTCTACTCACTGCAGCATTGGTACATTTCAATCTGAAGAAGGGTCCCGACCCGAAACATCACCTGTCCATGTCCGACAGGGATACTGCCTGACTCGCTGAGTTACTCCAGCAAATTGTGTCTGGTTTTTAATTCAGTGTTTTGTTGTAATTTTAGTAAAACATGAATGGAAAAACAAAACCCCTGGAGAGACCCAAAACGTCACCCATGCCTTCACTTCAGAGATGCTGCTGTCCCGCTGCGTTACTCCAACAATTTGTATCTATCTTCAGTGTAAACCAGCATCTGCAGTTCCTCCCTACACATTGTGACTGCATTGAGGGCAGATTTTAGTCCTGAATGCAGATTATTGTTTGTTGTTTGTGTGTATGTATGCGTGTGTGTATGTATATAAAATTACACACATAGGTATATATATATTTGTGAATTTTCACACACAGAACTTTATTTTTCTGAACTTTTCTGAAAGTTTTTTCCAGTCTGACGGAAAAAACTTTCCTTCTCTCCCATTCCTTCTCTCCAGAGATGCTGCCTGTCCCGCCGAGTAACTCCAGCATTTTGTGTCTATCTTCCTTGTTTTTCCCCTTCTCATTTATTATATTGTTTCCAGAGTACAATGTTTACATATTCTGTCGTGCTGCTGAAAGTACGAATGTCATTGTTCTGTCTGGGACACATGACAATAAAACACTATTGACTCTGGCCTCTCGAGAGCTGCAACAAGCTCTGGGCTGTGACAGAATGCTCACAGCACTGAGGTTGAGGGACGGGGAGCTGATATCATTGCTGTCCATCCATATCGGAGATAGACAGGGTAAGGTCAGAGACCAGAGCCAGCACTTTATTAATCTCCCAGTTTGTCAGTGTGAAGTTCGTTCAATCACACCCACAACACACACCAAACTCTCCACATTCCCAACAGCTGATGCCACAGAATACTGTAAAAGAGGGCACAAAGTGCTGGAGTAAATCTATGGGTCAGACAGCATCTCTGGAGATTGGTGACATTTCGGGTCAGGACCCTTCTTCAAAAATCTGATATGTCAGCTGTCCATGTTCTCCAGAGATGCTGCCTGACCTACTGAATTAAGGGCCTGTCCCACTTACGCGACCTTTACAGGCGACTACCGCTACTCGTCATAGGTCACCGAAATTGTCAACACGTTGAAAATCCAGCGGCGACCAGAAAGACGCTACGATGTTTTGGAGACCTTTCACGAACATAGGAGACCTCTCATAACCGTGGTCGTGAGAGGTCTCCTGTGGTCGTGAGAGGTCTCCTGTGGTCCTGAGAGGTCTCCAAAACATTGTAGCGTTTTTCTGGTCGCCGCTGAATTTTCAAAATGTTGAAAATTTCGGCAGTCGCCTGTAATGGTCGCGAAAGTGGGTCAGGCCCTTTACTCCAGCACTTTGAGTCCTTTCGTGTAAACTATCTTCTGCACTTCCTTGTTTCTACCAGATTAGTATAGTCTTCTGCCCAATGTGGCAACCTTGGGTCGCTACAATCTCCGCTTGACCGGTCCCCACAGCCCCGTTTCAGTGCTTCCTGACCCAAAATGGTGCTGTGGCCGGAGACAGGAAACCAGCGCGCAAACTGAATATTTAAGAAGGAACTGCAGATGCTGGAAAATTGAAGGTAGACAAAAATGCTAGAGAAACTCAGCGGGTGAGGCCGCATCTATGGAGCGAAGGAAATAGGCAACGTTTGGGTTCGAAACCCTTTGGGTTTCGACCCGAAACGTTGCCTATTTCTTTTGCTCCATAGATGCTGCCTCATGCATTAACTGAATAGTTTATAGTGGATCTCGAGGGATCATTTGACCTGCTCCTCCATCCCATAGTCACAGAGTCATACAGTGTGCAAACAGGCCCTTTGCCCCAACTTGCCCACATAATAGTGAAAGGCTTGGATAGAGTGGATGTGAAGAGGATATTTCCACCAGTTGGCGAGTCTAGGTCATAGTCTCAGAATTAAAGGACTTCCTTTAGGAAGGAGATGAGGAGGAATTTCTTTAGGCAGGGGGTGGTGAATGTGTGGAATTCTTTGCCACAGATGGCTGCGGAGGCCATCAATGGATATTTGTAAGGCAGAGATAGAGAGATTCTTGATTAGTATGGGTGTCAGAGTGTCAGAGGTTATGGGGAGAAGACAGGAGAATGGGTTTCGGAGAGAGAGATAGATCAGCCATGATTGAATGGCAGAATTGACTTGATGGGCCGAATGGCCTAATTCTGCTCCCTTCACTTATGACTTTATGACCTTATGACCATCAGCCAACGTGCCCCATCTACACTGCCCACATTTGGCCTATATCCCACTAAACCTCTCCTATCCATGTACCTGTCTAAATGTCTCTTAAACTGTATGATAGTGCATGCCTCAACTACCTCCTCTGGCAGCTCATTCCAAATATCCACCACCCTTTGTGTAAAAACATTATCACTCAGGTTCCTTTTAAATCATTCCCCCCTCACCTTAAAGCTATGTCCTCTGGTTATCAATTGCCTTATTCTAGGCAAAAGACTAAGGCAAAAAACCTGATCTATTCCTCGTGATTTTGTACACCTCTATAAGATCACCCCTCAATATCTGTTGCACTCCGAGAAATAGTCCTGGCCTGCTCACCTCTCCCTATAGCTCAGGTCCTGAATTCCTGGCAACATCCTCGTAAATCTTCCCTTCACCATTTCCACCTTGACAACGTCTTTTCTAAAATACGGTGATTAAAACTGAACACAATACTCTGAAGGTGACCTCACTCATGTCTAATACAAATGTAAGATGACCTCCCAACTTCTCTATTCAATACTCTGACTGATGCAGGGTCAACGTGTCAAAACCCTTTTTGACCATCCTGTTTACCTGTGATGCCATCAAGGAACTATATATGTGTACACCAAGATCCTGCTGTATTTCTGACAACCATCTTCACTATCTACAACGCCACGCACTTTAGTGTAATCTGAAAACTTGCTAATCATGCCGTGTACGTTCTCATCTGAATCATTGATATAGATGACAAACATTAATGAGCCCAGCACCAAACCCTGAGGCACACAACTAGTGCCTCCAATCCATCAAACAACCTTCCACCATCTCCCATTAAGCCATTTTTCTACCCAGTCAGATATCTTTCCTTGGATCCTGTTTGTCTTGTTCTTACTTCTTTTACTTTATACTTTAGACTTTAGATACAGTGCGGAAACAGGCCCTTCACCCACTGAGTCCATGCCGACCCTGATCACCCCATACACTAGCACTATCCTACACAGTAGGGACAATTTACAATTTTTTTACTGAAGCCAATTAGCCGACAAACCTGTGCGTCTTTGGAATGTGGGAGGAAAGCGAAGCACTTGGAGAAAATCCATGTGGTCACAGAGAGAATGTGCAAACTTCATACAGACAGCAACCTTAGTCAGGATCGAACCCGCATCTCTGGCCCTGCAAGGTAGCAACTCTACCTCTGCGGCAGTGTGCTGCCTCGCTAATGGAGCATTGCTGTTGTGTTTCCCACTCACAGAATTCATTCTATTTATTTGTGTACCAATTTGGTTAACATCCGACCCTTTCCATGAGAGCGGAGCTGTATGGTTCACAACTTATAGGAGTAGAATTAGGCCATTCAGCCCATCAAGTCTACTCCGCCATTCACTCGTGGCTGATCTCTGCCTCCTAATCCCATTTTCCTGCCTTCTCCCTATAACCCTTGTCACCCGTTCTAATCAAAAAATGGTCTATCTCTGCCTTAACTTACTTGGCCTCCACAGCACTCAATGAGTTCCACGGATTAACTACCCTCTGACTAAAGAAGTTGCTCCTCACCGCCTTTCTAAACGACCGTGCTTATCGCAGTGCCTGTGCCCTATGTTCTGCCTGGTGGGGTGCTCGTGATAAGCCTGTGCCCCGCAGCAGATGCAGTGCTCCTTAGCAGAGGAACAGTTGCCAGACACTTCTGCTGACTGCGCTGTCCCAAACTACAACCTCAGCTTAGATATTAAGGAGGGCTCTGGGGCGAAGGCAGGGTTTACAGTGGCTCCAAGCCAAACACAACACTTTAATAAATTGACCGATAGTAACGCAATAACATTTTTTCGCTGAGTGACCAGTACTCACAACTTAAGATCAGCACCTACAAAATTAAAGTTCACTTCAGTTTATATTTCTCCTGATACAAAAGTACTAACTACAGTTTATAAATTCAAAGTTCAATAAGGGTTTTACAAACAATTGCTCCAGTCTGGGATTAAATGTTGACGTTCCATTTCATTGTCAAGTGTAATTATTTTAATACAAAGTCGTCGTGTGAAAGCAGGTCTTGGTGATTGGAGATCAGATTGTCAATGTCTCAATTCATCGTCACGCTGAGCCACTTCACTCAGTGTTTGACAAGTAAAGATAGTGACACAGCCACCATCGTTCACTGGCGTTGGGCCTGTAAACCTGACACATTAAACACTAACGGGTCAGGGAGTGCTTGAAAGTTTCCATAGTTCCCAGCTGTTTAATAAGCACGGCTTGGCATCCTCAGTGTGAATGCTCAAACCCATGACATTAGGACATCACCCTGAATGGATTGAATGATCGATTGATACTCTATAGGTCCTGTGTACCTGGTACAGAGGTACAGAGAGATTCTTTGTTTCACATACAGTACACAAGTATGTAAACAGTCACCACATAAAGGGCACCAACTCACTTACAGAAGTACTCAATATAGTCCTGATGGTCCCTCTTCCTTCTCTCTTCCCCCCATCTGAGCCCCTCTTTGTTCATGCTCCCCCCCCCCCCCACCCCTGGTGGCACTCTATTCAGAAACAAGACTGCAACTACAGGCATAGTCCACTTATAGTCATACACCACGGAACCAGGGCCTTTGGCCCAACTTGCCCATTCCGACCAAGATGCCCCATCTACATCAGTCCCACCTGCCTAAGTTTGACCCATTCCCACTAAACCTTTCCTATCCATGTGCCTGTCCAAATGTCTTTGAAATGTTGTTCTAGCACTTACTGGCAGATCTATAACAAGCCAGCAACATCTGTCGGGCCTGGAGTGTTGACGCTGACTTCTCCAGTAGTGTTGATTGTGGGGACAGACTGTTTGTTCTTCAGTCCAGTTGATCTTAAACCAAAATATTGTAATTGTTGTGTAAAAATGCCTGTCCTGGGTCTGTGCTGTTGATGTGCTTCTGCAGGGCATCATTGATGTGACAGCATATCACCAGCCGCTGAGCAAATTTGCTGCCAAGCCTCGCCACATGTTGGCTCCATGCACTGAATAATGTCAGGTTAAACTGCAGCACAGTGGAGCAGCTGGTAGAGTTGCTGCCTCACAGCACCGGTGACCTGGGTTCGACCCAGACATCCCTGTGTGGAGTTTGCACGATTCCTCCTTAATCACAAAGTCTTGCGGGTTGGTAGGTTAATTGGTGTGATGTGTATCCCAGAATGTTTCAATCTTGCTATCACATGTGTCTATTTCAGTTTAGAGGTACAGCGTGGAAACAGGCTCTTCAGCCCAACGAGTCAGCACTGACCAGCGACCCCCGCATGCTAACACTATCCTACACTAGGGACAATTTACCCAGCCAACAAACCTAAAACCTGTACATCCTTGGAGTGTGGGAGGAAACCCGGAGATCTTGAAGAAAACCAACACCTGCACGGGGAGAACGTACAAACTCCGTACAGACAGCACCTGCAGTCAGGATCGAACCGGGGTCTCATGCGCTGTAAGGTAGCAGCTCTACCACTGCACCACACTGCCGTCCAAAACAGTGCAGACCTATTTAATTACACAAATGTAAACTTTCCAGACAACCTTGGTTGGAATTGAACATGTGCTTTAATCCAGGACAATAAGCATATGTGAAATGCAGGCCATAGAGAGGCCCAGCTTGCCCACACCGACCAACATGTTCCAGCTACTCGTCCCACCTGCCTGCATTTTGGTCTAGATCCCTCCTAACCTGTCCTATCCATGTACCTGTCGAACTGCTTCTTAAACTTTGGGATAGTCCCAGCCTCAACTACCTCCTCTGGCAGCTTGTTCTATACACCCACCACCATTGTGTGACAACGTTGCCCCTCAGATTCCTATTAAATCTTTTCCCCATCACCTTAAACCTATACCCTCTGGTCCTCGATTCCCCTACTCTGGAGACAGTGCATCTACCTGATCTATTCCTCTCATGATTTTATACAGCTCAATAAGATCACCCCTCATCCTCCTGCGCTCAAGGAATAGAGTCCCAACCTACTCAACCTCTCCCTATAGTTCAGACCGACTAGTCCTGGCACCATCCTCGTAAATCTTCTCTCTACCCTTTTCAGCTTGGCAACATCTTTCCTGTAACATGGTGCCCAGAACTGAACACAATACAATACAAGCTTTCAAAATGGAACTGCAGATGCTGGAATATCGAAGGTACACAAAATTGCTGGGGAAACTCAGCGGGTGCAGCAGCATCTATGGAGCGAAGGAAATAGGCGACGTTTCGGGCCGAAACCCTTCTTCAGACTGATGGGGGGGGGGGGGGGAGAAAGAAGGAAAAGGGGAGGAGGAGGAGGAGCCCGAGAGCGGGCGGATGGGAGGGTGGGAGGAGACAGCTAGAGGGTTAAGGAAGGGGAGGAGACAGCAAGGGCTAGCAAAATTGGGAGAATTTAATGTTAATGCCATACGGACGCAAGGTCCCCAGACGGAATATGAGGTGCTGTTCCTCCAATTTCCGCTGTTGCTCACTCTGGCAATGGAGGAGACCCAGGACAGAGAGGTCGGATTGGGAATGGGAGGGGGAGTTGAAGTGCTGAGCCACCGGGAGTTCAGGTAGGTTATTGCGGACTGAGCGGAGGTGTTCGGCGAAACGATCGCCCAACCTACGCTTGGTCTCCCCGATGTAAATCAGCTGACATCTAGAGCAGCGGATGCAGTAGATGAGGTTGGAGGAGATACAGGTGAACCTTTGTCGCACCTGGAACGACTGCTTGGGACCTTGAATGGAGTCGAGGGGGGAGGTGAAGGGACAGGTGTTACATTTCTTGCGGTTGCAACGGAAAGTGCCCGGGGAGGGGGTGGTGCGGGAGGGAAGGGAAGAATTGACGAGGGAGTTGCGGAGGGAGCGGTCTTTGCGGAAGGCAGACATGGGGGGAGATGGGAAGATGTGGCGAGTGGTGGGGTCACGTTGGAGGTGGCGGAAATGGCGGAGGATTATGTGTTAATAGAAATGGCGGACGATTATGTGTTAATACAAGCTTGCTTGGTTAATGTTATGGAATGCCTTTGTGTAAAAAAACATCAAGATATTTTGCATTCACGTCAGTGGAAGCAAATATCATAGATACATAGAAAATAGGTGCAGGAGTAGGCCATTCGGCCCTTTGAGCCAGCACCGCCATTCAATGTGATCATGGCTGATCATCCACAATCAGTACGCGTTCCTGCCTTCTCCCCATATCCCCTGATAGCCCTAAGAGCTCTATCGAACTCTCTTTTGAATGCATCCAGTAAATCGGCCTCCACTGCCTTCTGAGGCAGAGAATTCCACAAATTCACAACTCTCTGGCTGAAAAAGCTTTTCCTCATCTCAGTTCTAAATGACCTACCCCTTATTCTTAAACTGTGGCCCCTGGTTCTGGACTCCCCCAACATCGGGAACATATTTCCTGCATCTAGCGTGTCCCAAAAAGAATTTGATGTGGATTTACAGCACAAACAGAAGTCAGGTATCCACCTCATTGTACGTATGAATTTTCAGAAGATTTCAAACAATAGATGTGCTCTGGAGCTCGATGTCAAAGGGAAGGCCGCTGCGAATGGGGGAGTTGTACAGGAGCAGAAAGGAAAGGGTAGGGACAAGTGGATGTTCTTCAACGTAGCAACTGGTGTTTTACACTGTGATTCAGAGCAAGGACCTCGTTTGTTTACTATTCATGGAAATGCTTTCAATACAGGCATGAAAGGAATAATATGGAAGTTAATTGACATCAAACTGTGGGGAAAGAAAATCGCAAGGGAACGTGGACAGATGTTCAGCAATGTGAGCTGCTTTGATAAGGCACGTCGTGGAAACTCTGCCCGCACGCGTGGAATATCTGAGCAGAAAGATGTAATGGAAGCTGAATCTATAATCATTGTTTAAAAGGAGCTGAACAGTGCCTGCAGAAACCTTGGGGAAAGGGGAGGGTTTTTAGACGAGATGTGTATGACATTCAGCAAGAGACATGTCCCCTGGTCTTTGGCCTTGATCTGAACTTCTGTGCTGTAAACATAATTTTTTTCCAGATGAGCAGAGGAAGCAGATCATTTCATTGCCTGTTGCATTACAATGCGGGGAATCATGAATACAATTTAGAATAAAATAATATACAAGGTGAGACTGTAAAGGGAACAGATTGTAGAATGAAGATACATTGATATATGCGTTGAGATTGGGACGCAATAGGTGAATTATTTATGCTGCAGAAATGAAGATGATATCAGGCTGAATATATATCTTGCTATTTGCATCATCACATCTGACCACTACATAATCTGTTGGGGACAGCGGTGTACAGATGCTGGAATCTTTAGCCAAGGCTGGAGAAACTCAGTGGTCTGAGGAAATGGACGGATGATGTTTCGGGTCGGGACCCTTCTTCAGACTGATTGCAATAGCGGGGAGAAAGCTGGAAATGAGAGGTGGGGCGGGGTAAAGCCCACCAAGAGATAGCTCAGACAGGATGGAAACTGGCCCTTCAGCCCACCTAGTCCGTGCCAACTACTACACTAGATCATCCGTACACTAGTTTTAACCTACACACTAGGGATGATTTACAGAAGCCAATTAACCTACAAATGCCTTTGGAGTGTGAGAAGAAACCGGAGCACCCAGAGAAAACCCATGCAGTCAAAGGGAGAACGGAAAGGGGATAAGGCAGGCACGGGTTATTGATAGGGGACGATCATCCATGATCACAATGAATGGCGGTGCTGGCTCAAAGAACCGAATGGCTTCCTCCTACACCTATTTTCTACGTTTCTATGTCTATGTTTCTAATGTACAAACTCCATACAGACAGCACCCGTAGTCAAGATGGAGCCTGGGTCTCTAGCACTGTAAGGTAGCAACTCTACCGCTGCGCCACCGTGCCACCCTGGTAGGTGGATAGAGGCGAGAGGTAGAGATGTGGTCAGTAGACAATAGACAATAGGTGTAGGAGTAGGCCATTCAGCCCTTCGAGCCAGCACCGCCATTTAATGTGATCATGGTTGTTCATTCCCAATCAGTACACCGTTCCTGCCTTCTTCCCATATCCCCTGACTCCGCTATTTTTAAGAGCCATTTCTAGCTCTCTCTTGAAAGCATCCAGAGAACCTGCCTCCACCGCCCTCTGAGGCAGAGAATGTCTGATCAGGAGCGGAGTGAAATGTAAAGCCGGAGGGAGGGAAGGGATTGGGGCAGAAGGTGGAGGGGTAGATGGTGGGAGAAATGGGAATACAGTGGGGGAGGGGGGCGTGGGAGGGGATGGGGAGGGTAGGGAGGGTATTACAATGTTCATACCCTTGGGTTATAAGCTACTAAGGCAGGATATGAGGGTAGACTTAAATGCTGGAGAAACTCAGCGGGTGAAGCAACATCTATGGAGCGAAGGAATAGGCAACATTTCGGGTCGAGACCCTTCTTCAGACAGATCAGACATAGATGCTGCTTCACCCACTGAGTTTTTCCAGCATTTTTGTCTACCTTCAATTTTTCCATCATCTGCGGTTCTTTCTTAAACAAGGCAGAATATGAGGTCCTGCTCCTCCAGTGAGTATATAGCCCCACTAAGGCGCGTGCTGGCCTGGATTTATCTGTCTGCACCCACTTCTCCTGCATTAACCTGACATGTATCTCTGAAGGAGAACTTGCAAAATCCATAAAATAGCTGGGAAAACTTATGACAGTTTTGAAATGTCAAAGACTAGAGGGCGTAGCTTTAAGGCTAGAGGGGGAAGTTTAAAGGAGATGTGCAGGGCAGGTTTTTTGCACAGGGTGTCTGGAACGTGGTGCCAAGGGTGGTGGTGGTGGAGGCAGATATGATAGTGGCATTTTATGATAGTGGCATTTTAAGAGGCTTTCATGGAATAGAAGGATATGGATCACATGCAGGTAGATGAGATCAGTTTAACTTGGAATCATATTCAGCACAGACATTATTGGCTGAAGAATGTGTTTATGTGTGTTACTGTTCTATGTTTTATGTGTAGTCAGAGGAGATTAGTTTATACACCGGGGGTAGTCAAAAGTGCTAGAGAAACTCAGCGAGTACAGCAGCATTTTTGGAGCGAAGGAAATAGGCAACGTTTCGGGCCGAAACCCCTCTTCAGACTGATATAGGGTGGGGAGGGGGGGGACGGGGAGAAGAAAGTAGAAAGAAAAAGGAGGAGCCCAAGGGCTGAGGGAGAGCTGAGAAGGGGAGGAGACAGCAAGGGCTACCAGAAATTGGAGAAGTCAATGTTTATGCCGCTAGGGTGCAGACTGCCCAAGCGGAATATAGATACATAGATACATAGAAAATAGGTGCAGGAGTAGGCCATTCGGCCCTTCGAGCCTGCACCGCCATTCAATATGATCATGGCTGATCATCCAACTCAGTATCCCGTACCTGCCTTCTCTCCATACCCCCTGATCCCTTTAGCCACAAGGGCCACATCTAACTCCCTCTTAAATATAGCCAATGAACTGGCCTCAACTACCCTCTGTGGCAGAGAGTTCCAGAGATTCACCACTCTCTGTGTGAAAAAGTTACTTCTCATCTCGGTCCTAAAGGATTTCCCCCTTATCCTTAAGCTGTGACCCCTTGTCCTGGACTTCCCCAACATCGGGAACAATCTTCCTGCATCTAGCCTGTCCAAGCCCATAAGAATTTTGTACGTTTCTATAAGATCCCCTCTCAATCTCCTAAATTCTAGCGAGTATAAGCCAAGTCTATCCAGTCTTTCTTCATATGAAAGTCCTGACATCCCAGGAATCAGTCTGGTGAACCTTCTCTGCATTCCCTCTATGGCTATAATGTCCTTCCTCAGATTTGGAGACCAAAACTGTACGCAATACTCCAGGTGTGGTCTCACCAAGACCCTGTACAACTGCAGTAGAACCTCCCTGCTCCTATACTAAAATCATTTGGCTATGAAAGCTAACATACCATTCGCTTTCTTCACTGCCTGCTGCACCTGCATGCCTACTTTCAATGACTGGTGTACCATGACACCCAGGTCTCGCTGCATCTCCCATTTTCCTAATCGGCCACCATTTAGATAATAGTCTGCTTTCCTGTTTTTGCCACCAAAGTGGATAACCTCACATTTATCCACATTATACTGCATCTGCCAAACATTTGCCCACTCACCCAGCCTATCCAAGTCACCTTGCAGTCTCCTAGCATCCTCCTCACAGCTAACACTGCCCCCCAGCTTAGTGTCATCCGCAAACTTGGAGATGTTGCCTTCAATTCCCTCATCCAGATCATTAATATAAATTGTAAATAGCTGGGGTCCCAGCACTGAGCCTTGCGGTACCCCACTAGTCACTGCCTGCCATTGTGAAAAGGACCCGTTTACTCCTACTCTTTGCTTCCTGTTTGCCAGCCAGTTCTCTATCCACATCAATACTGAACCCCCAATACCGTGTGCTTTAAGTTTGTATACTAATCTCTTATGTGGGACCTTGTCGAAAGCCTTCTGAAAGTCCAGATACAACACATCCACTGGTTCTCCCCTATCCACTCTACTAGTTACATCCTCGAAAAATTCTATAAGATTCGTCAGACATGATTTACCTTTCGTAAATCCATGATGACCTTTTCCAATGATTTCACCACTTTCCAAATGTGCTGCTATCCCATCTTTAATAACTGACTCTAGCAGTTTCCCCACTACCGATGTTAGACTAACTGGTCTGTAATTCCCCGTTTTCTCTCACCCTCCCTTCTTAAAAAGTGGGGTTACGTTTGCTACCCTCCAATCCTCAGGAACTACTCCAGAATCTAAAGAATTTTGAAAAGTTATCACTAATGCATCCACTATTTCTGGAGCTACTTCCTTAAGTACTCTGGGATGCAGCCTATCTGGCCCTGGTGATTTATCGGCCTTTAATCCATTCAATTTACCCAACACCACTTCCCGACTAACCTGGATTTCACTCAGTTCCTCTATCTCCTTTGACCCGCGGTCCCCTGCTATTTCCGGCAGATTATTTATGTCTTCCTTAGTGAAGACGGAACCAAAGTAGTTATTCAATTGGTCCGCCATATCCTTGTTCCCCATGATCAACTCACCTGTTTCTGACTGCAAGGGACCTACATTTGTTTTAACTAATCTCTTTCTCTTCACATATCTATAAAAACTTTTGCAGTCAGTTTTTATGTTCCCTGCCAGTTTTCTTTCATAATCTATTTTCCCTTTCCTAATTAAGCCCTTTGTCCTCCTCTGCTGGTCTCTGAATTTCTCCCAGTCCTCTGGTATGCTGCTTTTTCTTGCTAATTTGTACGCATCATCTTTTGCTTTGATACCATCCCTGATTTCCCTTGTTATCCACGGATGCACTACCTTCCCTGATTTATTCTTTTGCCAAACTGGGATGAACAATTTTTGTAGTTCATCCATGCAGTCTTTAAATACCTTCCATTGCATATCCACCGTCAACCCTTTTAGAACTAATTGCCAGTCAATCTTGGCCAATTCATGTCTCATACCCTCAAAGTTACCTTTCTTTAAGTTCAGAACCGTTGTTTCTGAATTAACAATGTCACTCTCCATCCTAATGAAGAACTCAACCATATTATGGTCACTCTTGCCCAAGGGGGCACGCACAACAAGACTGCTAACTAACCCTTCCTCATTACTCAATACCCAGTCTAGAATAGCCTGCTCTCTCGTTGGTTCCTCTACATGTTGGTTTAGTTAACTATCCCGCATACATTCCAAGAAATCCTCTTCCTCAGCACCCCTGCCAATTTGATTCACCCAATCTATATGTAGATTGAAGTCACCCATTATAACTGTTTTGCCTTTGTTGCACGCATTTCTAATTTCCTGTTTGATGCCATCCCCAACTTCACTACTACTGCTAGGTGGCCTGTACACAACACCCACCAGCGTTTTCTGCCCCTTAGTGTTTCGCAGTTCTACCCATATCGATTCCACATCCTCCAAGCTAAGGTCCTTCCTTTCCACTGCATTAACCTCCTCTCTAACCAGCAACGCTACTCCACCACCTTTTCCTTTCTCTCTATCCCTCCTGAATATTGAATATCCCTGGATGTTCAGCTCCCAGCCTTGGTCACCCTGGAGCCATGTCTCCGTGATCCCGACTAAATCATAATCATTAATAGCTATCTGCACGTTCAACTCATCCACCTTATTACGAATGCTCCTTGCATTGAGACACAAAGCCTTCAGGCTTGTTTTTACAACGCTCTTACCCCTTATACAATTATGTTGAAAAGTGGCCCTTTTTGATTTTTGCCCTGGATTTGTCTGCCTGCCACTTTTACTTTTCACCTTGCTACCTATTGCTTCCGCCCGCATTTTACACCCCTCTGTTTCTCTGCTCACCCATTTAAGAACCCCACCACCTCTTATTCTCTGTTTATTATTGTTTTCTTCTTTCCCCCCTACATGTTGGGTCTGAATGCTTTCCTTCTCTGCCTCCTGCCTCACACACTGTCTAATAGCTTTCTCTATTTGAGTCCCTCCCCCCAACCATTCTAGTTTAAAGTCTCCCCATTAGCCTTTGCAGATCTCCCCGCCAGGATATCGGTCCCCCTCAGGTTCAAGTGCAACCCATCCTTTTTGTACAGGTCGCATCTTCCACAAAAGAGGTCCCAATGATCCAGAAATTTGAATCCCTGCCCTCTGCACCAGTCCTTCAGCCACGCATTTATCCTCCACCTTGCTCCATTCCTACTCTCATTGTCGCGTGGCACAGGCAGTAATCCCGAGATCGTTACCTTTGCTGTCCTACTCTTTAACTCACCTCCTAACTCCCTAAATTCTCCTTTCAGGACCACTTCTCTTTTTTTACCTATGTCATTGGTACCTATATGTACCACGACCTCGGGCTCCTCTCCCTCCCCTTTCAGGATATCTTGGACACGTTGAGACACATCACAGACCCTGGCACCAGGGAGGCAAACTACCATCCGGGTCTCCCGACTGCGTCCACAGAATCGCCTGTCTGACCCCCTAACTATAGAGTCCCCTATTAGTATTGCTCTCCTCTTCTTTTCCTTACCCTTCTGAGCAACAGGAGGTGCTGCTCCTCTAATTTCCGATGGTGCTCACTCTGGCCATGGAAGAGGCCCAGGACAGAAAGGTCAGATACGGAATGGGAGGGGGAGTTGAAGTGCTGAGCCACAGGGAGATCAGGTTGGTTAATGCGGACTGAGCGGAGGTGTTCGGCAAAACGATCGCCAAGCCTGCACTTGATCTCACTGATATGGGTCAGCTTACAGGTTTATACACAATGTCTATGATGAACATGATGCCAAGACCATCACTTATCTACCTGAACATAACCTATATCCCTCCATTCCCTGCGTATCTATATGCTTATCCAAACGTCTTTTAAATCCAACTAATATATCTGTTTCAACCACCACATCTGACATCTCATTCCAGGCATTCACCACCCTCGATGTAAAACACTTGCCACATACATCTTTAAACTTTGTCCTTCACTCTAAAGCTATGTCCTTGAGTATTTGATTTTTCCGTCCAGAGGAAAAGGCCTTGGTTTCATGTTTGACATGGATGAAGGGCCTATTCATGTGCTCTACTTTGTTCTAAGATAGTGTTTTTTTTCCATAATTCAAATCAGAGAAGCAAACCAAAATATTAAAATACAAACTATCTTGCTTTATTTTTCTTCCTCTAACCTGTAAAATGTTGAGTGTAATGTGTAGATCCAGGTCTAGCCAAGCAGTGGATCTGAGGGGTAATTTCCTGCCTCAATGTTCAATGGCATTGGTAAGTTGGATTGCCAATGGTGGAGCTCAGTTAGTTAGTTTGAGGGCGGCACAGTGGTGCAGCGGTAGAGTTGCTGCCTTACAGCACCTACAGCGCTAGAGACCCGGGTTTGATCTCAACTACGGGTGCTGTCTGTACGGAGTTTGTACACTCTCCCCATGACCTGCGTGGGTTTTCTCCGATTACTTTGGTTTCCTCCCACACTCCAATGACATACAAGTCAAGTTTTATTCGTCACAGGTTTGTAGGTTTATTGGCTTGATATAAGGTAAAAATTGTCCCCAGTGTGTGTAGGTTTGTGTTAGTGTGCGGTGATCACTGGTCAGAACGGACTTGGTGGGCCGAAGGGCCTGTTTTTGCACTGTATCTCTAAACTAAACTAAACTAAGGCTCCGTGTGAGAATCCTGAATGTGCCGCGTCGATCAATAACATTTCCCATTAAACTTCAGCTGAGAATGAACGCTACATAAAAACAACAAGTCGGGTTGTGGTGAAGACTGTCGAGATTGATGTCAAGAGTGAGCAATTGTCACGACGAGATTAGATTTTAAACATTGCATCTTCTTACAGTCAAGTAGAAAAGGTGAAGAGGAAAATGGCAAATAACTTTCCAACAGTAATGACTAGTTTTCTGTTAACAATTGTTTCCACTGGTTGGTGAATAAATAACATGGAGACACACGCTGAAGGTAATTAATTGGACAATGATCCTGAACAGCAGGTTCCCAGTTTCAGCTGCCATTTAGACAAGGGCTATGATAGTATTTAAGAGTAAATGGGCTATGTATCTGAAAAGAAATAACATGAAATTATGTAAGAAATGGGTAGGAAAATAGGGTGTAGCTGCCTTCAATCAGCGCAACAGGCAAAATGCATTCCAGCAGTAATTTCACCACCGGAGGTTTATGCGTCAACTGTGGCTGGGAGTGAAGTATTTTGAATTGTCATTAATATCTAATTGCTCACTCGCGTCAGCAGCGTGTTCAATGATCCAGACTCCTGTTTACAATCACAATTGGAGACTGTTATGAGTATAAATGTCTGCATGTCAATGTGCTCTGTGCAAACTTAGGTTGTGCATCACTCATTGCAGTGCCTTTCTTGCATGTTCCAAAGAGCTGAGGATTGATCAATGGCATTAGGCAAGTGTTATGAAGATGCAGATTGTTTGCTAGACTGCTGCCAAGAAGAGTGAGAGAGTGTCACAGAGACATACAGGAATGAAGCTGGCCGTTTGGCCCAATTTGCCCATGACGACCAAGCAAGTCCCTTGTCCCAGTATTGGCCCATGTCTCTCTAAACCTTTCCCATCCATGTACCTGGTCAAGTGTCTTTTACATGCTGTTCAAGAAGGAACTGCAGATGCTGGAAGATCGAAGGTACACAAAAATGCTGGAGAAACTCAGCGGGAAGTCTTTTACATGCTGTTTTAGTTTAGGGATGGAACGAGGAAACAGGCCCTTCGGTCCTCTGGGTCCACGCCAACCAGTGATCACCACACACTAATACTATCCTACGCACACAAGGGAGCATTTACAATTTTAACAAGCCAATTAACCTAGCCACCGTGCCACCCTCGCATGTTCGAAAGAGCTTAGGATTGAAAATAAGGTCGTGAGGGCATTAGGCAAGAGTTATGCAGATGAAGATTGTTGGCCAGGCTACTGGGCGGCACAGTGGTGCAGCGGTAGAGTTGCTGCCTTACAGCGCCAGAGACTTGGGTTTGATCCTGACTATGGGTGCCGGCTGCATGGGGTTTGCAAGTTCTCCCTGTGACCTGTGTGGGATTTCTCTGGGTGCTCTGGTTTCCTCCCACACTCCAAAGACCTAAAGGTTTGTAGTTTAATTGGCTTGGTTTAATTGTAAATTGTCCCTAGTGCGTGTAAGATAGTGTTAGTGTGCGGGGATCGCTGGTCGGCACGGGCTCAGAGGGCCGAAGGGCCTGTTGCTAAACTAAGCTAAACTACTGCAAATTAGTCATAGTCACACATTAATGAAGCAGGCTGTTTGGCCCAACTTGACCATGCTAACCAAGATGCCTTACTTAAACTAGTCCCATTTACCCACATATCTCTTTTCTATCCATGTACCTGGCTAAGTGTCTTTTTAATCCTGTTATAGCACCTGTCTCAGCTGCTTTCTCTGGCAGCTTGTTCCATATACCCACCACCCTCTGAGGTTCCTATTAAATCTTGCCCCTCACAACTTTAACCCATGTCCTCTGTTTCTTGCCTCTCTGACACTGGGTAAAAGACTGTGTATTCATCATACCTATTCCCCTCATCATTTTATACACCTCTATAAGATCACACCTCAGCCTCCTGTGCTCCAAAGAATAAAATCCTAGCCTACCCTACCCCTCCCCATAGCTCAGGCCTTCAAGTACTGGAAACATCCTCATAAATCTTCTCTGCACACATTCCAGCTAAATAACATCCCTGCTATGGGAAGAGTGACAAAACTAAGCACTGTTCTCCAAATGCGGCCTCATCAACGTCTTGTACAACTGTAACATAATGTTCCAAATTCTATACAAAATACCTTGTCCGATGGAGGCCAATGTCCCAAAAGCTTCCTTCACCACTCTATCTAATCCGGTGACACGTTGAGGAAACTGTGTACTTACACTCCTAGATCCCTCTGCTCTACAACACTCGACCAGGCCCAGCCATTCACTGTGAAGGACCTGCTCACATTTATTTACTAATATTGCAGGTGGCAAGTGACACTGACAAGGAATGCCGGTGAGGATCGGCCGCATATAATCGCCCATCCTAATTACTATTGCACCACAGCAGCCCGTCTTATGTTAATGGGGATGGACCTCTAGACCCACAGTATTAATGTGGACGGGCTTGCAGCTTCTGGGTGGCCCGGGTTATGGGGAGAAGGTAGGAGAATGGGGTTGAGTCGGAAAGTGATATCAGCCATGGTTGAATTGCTGGGTAGACTTGATGGGCTGAATGGCCTAATTCTGGTTTTATAACTTAATAACCTTATGAATTTATGAGTGTGGCAGTGATGAAGAAATGGTGATATGTTTTCAAGTCTGATTGGTTCGCTCGCTGACGTGTCAGATGACGTTCTGCCATGGCTTTGCCGCAGCCAGTGCCACATCTGTGCCTGTGCAGTGATCGTCCACAGTGCGTGCCTCTCCGCTGCAAGTCAGTAGGTGGGCCATAGTCTGTACCTCTCCACAGTTGCACTTGTCGGATTGGTATACAACTTGGAGGAAGCGGTGGCTGGTGGTGTTCCCATGTGCCTGCTGCCCTTGGCCTTGTCGGTTGAGGTGCTAGGTTTTGGGAGATGGGATGGGAGCAGTGTGGGTGAGTAACTGTACATGCTGTGGCCGCAGTGTATGGGGAAGAGTTTCAGTCTACATTTGCTGCTGACAGTGGCACTTCCTTACTGAGAAAAACCCGACTTCCACCGTGAGATGGATGAGTTTGCATCTCCAGTTTGCGGAGATGACAGGGTTGTACACACGACATGCACATGTTCCGGTGAGTGAGCCGTGTGCGGAGAGGGGAATGCCGGTGAGCATTGGCCGCATCCCCACAGCTGGCCTGGCTCCTGCACCTCGCAATCCCCTCGCAACCCGAGATGCTTCACGTAGCGACAGAAGGCTCCTGAGATGGAACTCGAAGCGGAATGATCCGGTGGCGGGCCGCTGAGAGTGGAGGGGGGGACAGGAGTGAGAGGGGGGCAAGAGTGGGGGGGGGCAAAAGTGGGGGGGGGGCGATAGTGGGGGGGTGGGGCGAGAGGGGGAGGGGCGAGAGTGGGGGGGGGGCAAGGGTGAGGGGGAGGGCCGAGAGTGGGGGGCGAGAGTGGGGGTGGGGAACAAGAGTGGGGGGAAGGGCCGAGAGCGACGAGCGGGGACAGGAGTGGGGTCGCTGAGAGTAAGGAAGGGCCATTGAGAGTGGGGGGGGGGGGTGCTGAGAGTAACGGGGGGTGCATTGAGAGTGAGGGGGTGCCAAGAGTGGGGTGGGGCACCGATGGTGAGGGGGTTGCCGAGCGTGAGGGAGAAGACGTCGAGAGTGTGGGGGTGCCTTTGAGAGTGTGGGGGCCATCGGAATGCGAGGAGGGCCCCTCCTTGCTCTTGACGGCGAACAGGGCCATCAAGAGCAAGGAGGGGCACTGAGAACGGCGGCAGGCCTGTTTTGCCTCGGCAAGGAAATAAAGACGATTCGCACTCCCCCCTTCTCTGCCTCCGTCTGTGCTGAGGCTTAATGGCGGAGCTGACGGCCTCCAACCTGCAACCGACCTCGAGGCTCCGGAGGCAGAGCCAGCCAGGACTCACCAACGTGAGGCTGGTCGAATTCAGAGCTGTGGCGGCGTTCCAGTGGCTGCGGCGCGACTCGGGGCTGAGGCGGTGCTCTGGTGAGGGCGGCCCGGCGCGGGGCTGACATGGTGCTCCGGTGGGTGAGACGGTGCTCCGGTGAGGGCGGCCCGGCGCGGGGCTGAGGCGTTGCTCCAGTGAGGGTGGCCCGGCGCGGGGCTGAGGCGGTGCTCTGGTGAGGGCGGCCCGGCGTGGGGCTGACATGGTGCTCCGGTGGCTGATGCGGTGCTCCGGTGAGTGTGGCCCGGCGTGGGGCTGAGGCTGTGCTCTGGTGAGGCCGGCCCGGCTCGGGGCTGAGGCGGTGCTCTGGTGAGGGCGGCCCGGCGCGGGGCTGAGGCGGTGCTCTGGTGAGGGCGGCCCGGCGCGGGGCTGAGGCGGTGCTCTGGTGAGGGCGGCCCGGCGCGGTGCTGAGACGGTGCTCCGGTGGCTGAGACGGCGTTTCGGCGGCGGCGACATGAATCCGGGGCTCGGCCGCGGGCCAGTGGACGACATCGTCGGGAGCTCGCAGGTCACAGGCTGGTGCTTGTTTTCCGGAGCTCTCGCAACAACAGCTGCGTCCGCTGGACTTGAGGGCGGCAGCATCGACCACCCCGGACCGCGGAGCTTGAACCGGCCCGTTCGCGGAGCTCGGTTGAGCCGCGGGACTGACTGACCATCGCCCGGTGGGGTAACAACATATCGTCTCAGCGCAGAGGGAGAACGAGGAGGGAAAAGACAGTAACCTTAAGACTTTTGCCTCCATCACAGTGAGGAGGTGCCTGGTGAACTCACTGTGGTGGATGTTAATTTGTGTTTATTGTGTGTTTTGTTGTTTATTATTATATGTATGGCTGCAGGCAACGACATTTTGTTCAGACCG